>NC_138296.1:88720000-88730000 GCF_965601325.2 Salmo salar | reverse complement strand
TGGTAGTGGTAGTGGTAGTGGTAGTTGTGGTTGTGGTAGTGGTGGTAGTAGTAGTAGTGGTAGTGGTAGTAGTGGTGGTAGTGGTGGTAGTAGTGGTGGTAGCAGTGGTAGTGGTGGTAGTAGTGGTAGTAGTAGTAGTTGTAGTAGTGGTAGTGGTAGTAGTGGTAGTGGTATTGGTAGTAATGGTAGTAGCAGTAGTGGTGGTGGTAGTAGTGGTAGTAGTAATAGTGGCAGTAGTGGTAGTAGTAGTAGTGGTAGTCGTGGTAGTGGTAATGGTAGTGGTAGTATTGGTAGTGGTAGTGGTGGTGGAATTGGTAGTGGTGGTAGTGGTGGTAGTGGTGGTAGTGGTAGTAGTGGTAGTGGTGGTAGTGGTAGTAGTGGTAGTGGAATTGGTAGTAATGGTAGTAGTAGTAGTGGTAGTGGTGGTAGTAGTGGAAGTAGTAGTAGTGGTAAGTAGCAGTAGCGGTAGTAGTGGTAGTAGTGGTATTAGTGGTAGTAGTGGTAGTGGTAGTGGTAGTGGTAGTAGTGTTAGTGGTAGTGGTGGTGGTATTGGTAGTAGTGGTAGTGGTAGTAGTGGTAGTGGTGGTGGTATTGGTGGTAGTGGTAGTTGTGATCGTGGTAGTGGTAGTAGTGTTAGTGGTGGTAGTAGTGGTGGTAGTAGTAGTGGTAGCAGTGGTAGTAGTGGTAGTAGTAGTGGTAGTAGGGGTAGTAGTGGTAGTGGTGGTGGTAGTGGTGTTAGTAGTATTGGTAGTGGTGGTGGTAGTAATGGTGGTAGTGGTGGTAGTATTGGTAGTAATGGTAGTAGTAGTGGTAGAAGTTGTAGTAGTGTTAGTAGTTGTGGTAGTAGTAGTGGTATTAGTAGTGGTAGTAGTGGTAGTAGTGGTATTAGTGGTGTTAGTGGTAGTAGTGGAAGTGGTGGTGGTAGTGGTGGTAGTAGTGGTGGTAGTAGTGGTGGTAGATGTAGTAGTAGTGGTAGAAGTTGTAGTAGTGGTAGTAGTTGTGGTAGTAGTAGTGGTATTAGTAGTGGTAGTAGTGGTAGTAGTGGTATTAGTGGTGTTAGTGGTAGTAGTGGAAGTGGTGGTGGTAGTGGTGGTAGTAGTGGTGGTAGTAGTGGTGGTAGATGTAGTAGTAGTGGTAGAAGTTGTAGTAGTGGTAGTAGTAGTAGTGGTATTAGTAGTGGTAGTAGTGGTAGTAGTGGTGGTAGTGGTGGTAGTGGTGGTAGTAGTTGGATGGGGAGCGTTGGGGAGCGTTGCTGCACAGCTATTTTCAGGTCTCTCCAGAGATCGTGTTCGCACCACGCTTCGCTCCACAGGTAATATTACACTTCACTACATTACAACGGCTTGATTTGTTTGATCTGAGCAATTCTTCTTAGCTAGCTACATAGCCGTCTTTGTATCAAAGATAATTGTGTAGTTTAGAGTAACTGAGTAATTATCGTGGCTAGCTATCTTCGTCCTCCTAACGTAGTCAACACTGCTAGCTGCTAGCTAGCTAGTCATCACTGCTAGCTAGCCAACTTCTACCGACTAGCAGCACCGCAGAAACTATTACATTACAACGTAACGACGTAACGACTTGATTAGTGTGGTGTTAGTGTTAGTTAGCCAGCTACATAGTTGTCTTTGCTGTCTCTGTATCTAAGATAATTGTGTAGTTTGAGTTTGAGTATTATCGAGGTGAGCTAGCCAGCCGCGACGCGGCGCCAGACTTACTCAACACACCTAGTCATCATTAACCCACTGCCAGCTAGCCAACCGTTACCGACTAGCAGCGCTGTAGATACTAATACTTTACAACGGAAAGATTTGACTAATGCAGTGTTACCTAGCTAGCTACTTAGTTGTCTTTGTCATAGCTTGATAATTGTTAGCTAGCCAGCCATCGAGGTTAGCTAGCCAGCTATTTCCGTCCCCCGCGACGCCATTTTTCCTAACCCAGCCTACTATTACCGACGAGCAGCATTGTTGAAACTAAATACACTACAAGGAACGTCTTGATTAGTGTTATGTTAGCTAGCTAGCTACAAAGTTGCTTTGTATCATGACAAGGTGTAGTACTGAAACCACCAGCCAGCAGTACTGTATCATTTTAGTCAATAAGATTTTTGCAACGTAAGCTTAACTTCCTGAACATTCGAGACGTGTAGTCCACTTGTCAATCCAATCTCATTTGCATTAGCGTAGCCTCTTCTGTAGCTTGTCTACTATGTGTCTGTCTATCCCTGTTCTCTCTCCTCTGCACAGGCCATACAAACGCTCCACACCGCGTGGCCGCTGCCACTCTAACCTGGTGGTCCCAGCGCGCACGACCCACGTGGAGTTCCAGGTCTCCGGCAGCCTCTGGAACTGCCGGTCTGCGGCCAACAAGGCTGAGTTCATCTCAGCCTATGCTACCCTCCAGTCCCTAGACTTCCTGGCGCTGACGGAAACATGGATTACCACAGATAACACTGCTACTCCTACTGCTCTCTCCTCGTCTGACTACGTGTTCTCGCATACCCCTAGAGCATCGAGCCAGCGGGGTGGTGGCACTGGAATCCTCATCTCTCCCAAGTGGACATTCTCTCTTTCTCCCCTGACCCATCTGTCTATCTCCTCATTTGAATTCCATGCTGTCACAGTTACCAGCCCTTTCAAGCTTAACATCCTTATCATTTATCGCCCTCCAGGTTCCCTTGGAGAGTTCATCAATGAGCTTGACGCCTTGATAAGTTCCTTTCCTGAGGATGGCTCACCTCTCACAGTTCTGGGTGACTTTAACCTCCCCACGTCTACCTTCGACTCATTCCTCTCTGCCTCCTTCTTTCCACTCCTCTCCTCTTTCGACCTCACCCTCTCACCTTCCCCCCCTACTCACAAGGCAGGCAATACGCTTGACCTCATCTTTACTAGATGCTGTTCTTCCACTAATCTCATCGCAACTCCCCTCCAAGTCTCCGACCACTACCTTGTATCCTTTTCCCTCTTGCTCTCATCCAACACTTCTCACTCTGCCCCTACTCGGATGGTATTGCGCCATCCCAACCTTCGCTCTCTCTCTCCCGCTACTCTCTCCTCTTCCATCCTCTCTTCCCTCTGCTCAAACCTTCTCCAACCTATCTCCTGATTCTGCCTCCTCAACCCTCCTCTCCTCCCTCTCTGCATCCTTTGATTTCCTCTGTCCCCTATCCTCCAGGCCGGCTCGGTCCTCCCCTCCTGCTCCGTGGCTCGACGACTCACTGCGAGCTCACAGAACAGGGCTCCGGGCAGCCGAGCGGAAATGGAGGAAAACTCGCCTCCCTGCGGACCTGGCATCCTTTCACTCCCTCCTCTCTACATTTTCCTCTTCTGTCTCTGCTGCTAAAGCCACTTTCTACCACTCTAAACTCCAAGCATCTGCCTCTAACCCTAGGAAGCTCTTTGCTACCTTCTCCTCCCTTCTGAATCCTCCTCCCCCTCCCCCCCCTCCTCCCTCTCTGCGGATGACTTCATCAACCATTTTGAAAAGAAGGTTGACGACATCCGATCCTCGTTTGCTAAGTCAAACGACACTGCTGGTCCTGCTCACACTGCCCTACCCTGTGCTTTGACCTCTTTCTCCCCTCTCTCTCCAGATGAAATCTCGCGTCTTGTGACGGCCGGCCGCCCAACAACCTGCCCACTTGACCCTATCCCCTCCTCTCTTCTCCAGACCATTTCCGGAGACCTTCTCCCCTACCTCACCTCGCTCATCAACTCATCCTTGACCGCTGGCTACGTCCCTTCCGTCTTCAAGAGAGCGAGAGTTGCACCCCTTCTGAAAAAACCTACACTCGATCCCTCCGATGTCAACAACTACAGACCAGTATCCCTTCTTTCCTTTCTCTCCAAAACTCTTGAACGCGCCGTCCTTGGCCAACTCTCTTGCTATCTCTCTCAGAATGACCTTCTTGATCCTAATCAGTCAGGTTTCAAGACTGGGCATTCAACTGAGACTGCTCTTCTCTGTGTCACGGAGGCTCTCCACACTGCTAAAGCTAACTCTCTCTCCTCTGCTCTCATCCTTCTAGACCTATCTGCTGCCTTTGATACCATGAACCATCAGATCCTCCTCTCCACCCTCTCCGAGCTGGGCATCTCCGGCGCCGCCCACGCTTGGATTGCGTCCTACCTGACAGGTCGCTCCTACCAGGTGGCGTGGCGAGAATCTGTCTCCGCACCACGTGCTCTCACCACTGGTGTCCCCCAGGGCTCTGTTCTTGGCCCACTCCTATTCTCGCTATACACCAAGTCACTTGGCTCTGTCATATCCTCACATGGTCTCTCATATCATTGCTATGCAGATGACACACAATTAATCTTCTCCTTTCCCCCTTCTGACAACCAGGTGGCGAATCGCATCTCTGCATGTCTGGCAGACATATCAGTGTGGATGACGGATCACCACCTCAAGCTGAACCTCGGCAAGACGGAGCTGCTCTTCCTCCCGGGGAAGGACTGCCCGTTCCATGATCTCGCCATCACGGTTGACAACTCCCTTGTGTCCTCCTCCCAGAGTGCTAAGAGCCTTGGCGTGACCCTGGACAACACCCTGTTGTTCTCCACCAACATCAAGGCGGTGACCCGATCCTGTAGGTTCATGCTCTACAACATTCGCAGAGTACGACCCTGCCTCACACAGGAAGCGGCGCAGGTCCTAATCCAGGCACTTGTCATCTCCCGTCTGGATTATTGCAACTCGCTGCTGGCTGGGCTCCCTGCCTGTGCCATTAAACCCCTACAACTCATCCAGAACGCCGCAGCCCGTCTGGTGTTCAACCTTCCCAAGTTCTCTCACGTCACCCCGCTCCTCCGCTCTCTCCACTGGCTTCCAGTCGAAGCTCGCATCCGCTACAAGAACATGGTGCTTGCCTACGGAGCTGTGAGGGGAACGGCACCTCGGTACCTTCAGGCTCTGATCAGGCCCTACACCCAAACAAGGGCACTCCGTTCATCCACCTCTGGCCTGCTCGCCTCCCTACCTCTGAGGAAGCACAGTTCCCGCTCAGCCCAGTCAAAACTGTTCGCTGCTCTGGCACCCCAATGGTGGAACAAGCTCCCTCACGACGCCAGGACAGCGGAGTCAATCACCACCTTCCGGAGACACCTGAAACCCCACCTCTTCAAGGAATACCTGGGATAGGATAAAGTAATCCTTCTACCCCCCCCCCCTTAAAAGATTTAGATGCACTATTGTAAAGTGGTTGTTCCACTGGATATTATAAGGTGAATGCACCAATTTGTAAGTCGCTCTGGATAAGAGCGTCTGCTAAATGACTTAAATGTAAATGTAAATGTGGTAGTAGTGGTAGTAGTAGTAGTGGTAGTAGTGGTGGTAGTGGTGGTGGTATTGGTGGTAGTGGTAGTTGTGGTCGTGGTAGTGGTAGTAGTGGTAGTGGTGGTAGTAGTGGCAGTAGTAGTAGTGGTAGTAGTGGTGGTAGTTGTGGTAGTAGTGGTGGTAGTAATGGTGGAAGTAGTGGTGGTAGAAGTTGTGGTAGTAGTGGTTGTAGTGGTAGTAGTGGTGGTAGTAGTAGTGGTGTAGTGGTGGTAGTAGTGGTGGTAGTGGTGGTAGTAGTGGTAGTAATGGTGGTAGTATTGGTAGTATTGGTGGTAGTAGTGGTAGTAGGGGTAGTAGTGGTGGTGGTGGAGTAGTGGTAGTTGTAGTGGTCGTATTGGTAGTAGTGGTAGTGGTAGTGTTGGTGGTATTGGTAGTAGTGGTAGTTTTGGTCCTGGTAGTGGTAGTAGTAGTAGTAGTGGTAGTAATGGTAGTGGTAGTGCTAGTAGTGGTGGTAGTGGTGGTAGTAGCGGTAGTGGTAGTAGTGGTAGTAGTAGTAGTGGTGGTAGTGCTAGTAGTTGTAGTAGAGGTAGGAGTTGTAGTAGTAGTAGTAGTAAAAGTAGTAGTAGTAGTGGTAGTAGTAGTGGTGGTAGTGGTAGTGGTAGTAGTAGTAGTAGTAGTAGTAGTAGTAGTGGAAGTAGTGGTAGTAGTAGTAGTAGTGGTAGTAGTAGTGCTAGTAGTGGTTGTAGTGGTGGTAGTAGTGGTAGTGGTAGTAGTGGTATTAGTGGTAGTAGTGGTGGTAGTGGTGGTAGTTGTAGTAGTGGTAGTGGTAGTAGTGGTAGTGGTAGTAGTAGTGGTGGTAGTGGTAGTAGTGGTAGTGGTAGTAGTGGTAGTAGTGGTAGTAGTGGTAGTAGTAGGGTAGTAGTAGTGGTAGTAGTGGTAGTAGTGGTAGTGGTAGTAGTGGTGGTAGTAGTGGTAGTAGTGGTGGTAGTAGTGGTAGTCGTGGTTGTAGAGGTAGTAGTGTTAGTGGTAGTAGTAGTAGTAGTAGTAGTAGTAGTAGTAGTGGTAGTAGTGGTAGTGGTAGTGGTGGTGGTAGTTGTAGCTGTAGTAGTAGTTGTTGTAGTAGTAGTGGTAGTAGTGGTAGTAGTGGTAGGGGTGGTAGTGGTGGTAGAGGTAGTGGTGGTAGTAGTAGTAGTGGTAGTGGTTGTGGTAGTAGTGGTAGTGGTGGTAGTAGTAGTGGTACTAGTTGTAGTAGTAGCAATGGTAGTGGAGGTAGTGGTGGTAGTAGTGGTAAATGGACAAATATTATTGGGATCTTACTGGCATCATACGAAACATATACACAATGTACAATGCCACTCATGGACGTCATTTCGTTCAAGACATATTGCAAATGTCATATGGCAAATGCCAAGTGTCACACAGCAAAAATACAATAGATGGCAAGTGCGCTCTACCGTGAATTTTCTTATTGCAAATGTAACACAAGTCAAGACCCAAGAGTAAAATTTTGAAAATATGAATTTCTTTTCAAAAACTTATCACCCCCTTAAAAAAAGTGCTTTCTGGACCGTTTTTCAAAATTGTTTTAATTTTTTTGGTCAATTATACATGTATAATAGCTGTATGAACATACTTTTGTCATCTTTTTTTTACATGTCCATAAGGCATATGTTTTGTCTATTTGCAATATGATTTCATAGGAAGTCAGAAGTCGAAGTCAAGTCACTTTAATTATTTATTTGCCAAATGCCATAAGAAATGTCCAAATGCAACATGAAAGTATTGTATGTGCCAAATCAGGATGTTTTGTCCATTTGCCATGTACGATCATAGGAAGTCGGTTTCCAAATCCAAAAGTCAGTGAACCAAGTCCAAATTGCATTTATACTGCCCAAATGATATATAGCCCTATGTTCAGCCATGAGTCAGCCTAGATGGTCTATTTGTCATGTATGATGAGTGAGAAGTGGGACTGTTGTTTTTTAACGTTTTTTTGAAAAATGTCCAAAATGACCAGGGGCGCCCCCAATTGGATGGGCACGGGTGGGGGTGCTCCCTACCCAACTGTAGACCTCTTGCTCCCCCTAAAGGCATTAAATGTGCTTCTGATAACCCATTCGCATCACCAGGTGCACGGCTGTCCATTTGCAATATGTTTCAATGGGCATTTACCATCACAAATTTGACATGCTCAAAAATACTGCAGAAATGCATAATTGACTGGCCCGATGAACTCAGGATGGTCGGGCAGTGCTAGTGGTTCCTCTCCATCGCTCGTTGTGTTGATTTCATCGTGTCCATTTGGTGATGTTTCCCTGTGGCTCAGTTGGTAGAGCATGGTGTTTTCAACGCCAGGGTTGTGGGTTCGATTCCCACGGGGGGCCATCATATTGAATCATATTGCAAATGTACTGTCCATTTGCAATATGTTTCAATGGGCATTTACCATCACGAATTTGACATGCTCAAAAATACAACAGAAATGCATAATTGACTGGCCCGATGAACTCGAGATGGCCGGGCAGTGCTAGTGGTTCCTCTCCATCGCTCGATGGTGACATGAGAGAAGTTGGACTTTTTTTAACGATTTTTGGAAAAATGTCCAAAATGACTAGGGGCGCCCCCTATTGGATGGGCATGGATGGGGGTGCTCCCTACCCAACCGTGGACCCCTTGCACCCCCCTAAAGGGCAAAATTGACTGGCCCGATGAACTCGGGATGGACGGGCAGTGATTCTGGTTCCTCTCCATCGCTGGTTGGTATTGATTATAGAATGTCATTTTGGTGATGGTCTATCACTGTTTAAATATATTGCAAATGGACAAAAGTCAGCCAGAAAGAACCGTCCATCAGTCAATTAGATATCATTCTGACACCAAACTAATACAAACTGACACCAGACCCACTTTTTCCAACTCGATTATAAGCCAACTATCACATATTTCAGAGCAGGCCCATAATTCACAGCGCCTTCTGTTTAAAGCATAATAATATCATAAAACACGTAGTTATGTTCTAGCTGCGGGTCCAGTTCTGACATTATGTGTAGGCCTATGTGAGGCGACCCCGAATCCTAAGTTTTGGCTCAATAGGTCATTTGGAGCCCGAGCAGTGACCTTATTTGGTGATGAAAATCCAAATTTTCAGCACCATGGGGTCCTTACGGGGTCCTTGAATGAGCTATCAGACAGAAACATTGGGGTCCGTCTCTATGGGCCGAGGCGGTTTCAATGCACCTAGTCTTGCGACTCTGGGACTTTTCTAAATGTTGTAATTTTCATCAAAGGTTAGTGCTGCATTTAGCTGTGGTTTTGTTTTTTGTGACATTATATGCTAGCTTGAAAAATGGGTGTCTGATTATTTCTGGCTGGGTACTCTGCTGACATAATCTAATGTTTTGCTTTCGCTGTAAAGCCTTTTTGAAATCGGACAGTGTGGTTAGATAAAGGAGAGTCTTGTCTTTAAAATGCTGTGAAATAGTCATATGTTTGAAAAATTGAAGTTTTTGTAATTCGCGCCACGCCTATCATTGGATATTGGAGCAGGTGTTCCGCTAGCGGAACGTCTAGATGTAAGAGGTTAAAGACAAGACTCTCCTTTATCTAACCACACTGTCCGATTTCAAAAAGGCTTTACAGCGAAAGCAAAACATTAGATTATGTCAGCAGAGTACCCAGCCAGAAATAATCAGACACCCATTTTTCAAGCTAGCATATAATGTCACAAAAAACAAAACCACAGCTAAATGCAGCACTAACCTTTGATGATCTTCATCAGATGACACTCCTAGGACATTATGTTATACAATACATGCATGTTTTGTTCAATCAAGTTCATATTTATATCAAAAACCAGCTTTTTACATTAGCATGTGACGTTCAGAACTAGCATTCCCACCGAACACTTCCGGTGAATTTACTAAATTACTCACGATAAACGTTCACAAAAAACACAACAATTATTTTAAGAATTATAGATACAGAACTCCTTTATGCAATCGCGGTGTCCGATTTTAAAATAGCTTTTCGGTGAAAGCACATTTTGCAATATTCTGAGTAGATATCTTGCCATCACGGGCTAGCTATTTTGACACCCACCAAGTTTGGTACTCACCAAACTCAGATTTACTTTAAGAAAAATTGGATTACCTTTGCTGTTCTTCGTCAGAATGCACTCCCAGGACTTCTACTTCAACAACAAATGTTGGTTTGGTTCCAAATAATCCATAGTTATATCCAAATAGCGGCGTTTTGTTTGTGCGTTCAAGACACTATCCGAAGGGTAACGAAGGGTGACGCGCGGACGCGTATCGTGACAAAGAATTTCAAAATATTCCATTACCGTACTTCGAAGCATGTCAAACGCTGTTTAAAATAAATTTTTATGCAATTTTTCTCGTAAAATAGCGATAATATTCCGACCGGGAGTCGTTGTTTTCGTTCAAAGACTGATCATCTAAAATGGACTCTTCATGTGCAAGCGCGCACCCGTCTCATTGTTCTCAGATCGACCACTATCCAAATGCGCTACTGTTTTTCAGCCATGGGCTGCAAAGTCATCATTCAACGTTTTGGCGCCTTCTGAGAGCCTATGGGAGCCTTAGAAAATGTCACGTTACAGCAGAGATCCTTTGTTTTTCGATAGAGATGACAAAGAAGGCCAAGAAATGGTCAGACAGGGTACTTCCTGTACGGAATCTTCTCAGGTTTTGCCCTGCCATTT
>NC_138296.1:88690000-88715000 GCF_965601325.2 Salmo salar | reverse complement strand
GCAGCATCCAGCCAGCAGCATCCAGACATCACCATAATTTCCTCGACATTCACTACATCTGTTGTACTAAGTGACAGTAAGTTAGGTGACATTGGCACAAAGCTTCTTAATGCAACCCCGGTGGACCAATGTTCTCTGTAAGAGGGGGCTCAGAGGAGCGCGGAGCGACACAGCCACACACACACACACTCCACCCACCCACACACACACACCCCACCCCCACACACCCCACCCACCCACCCACCCCACACACACCCACCCCCACCCACCCACCCACCCACCCACCACACACACACACACACACACACACACACACACACACACACACACACACACACACACACACACACACACACACACACACACACACACACACACACACACACACCGAGGGACCAGAGCCACTGCCTTCTCACATCTGGAGCATCGCCAAAGATCCTTTCTCTCCTCACATGATTAATTACAGTTTGATCACTTAAATCTATATCTGATTAATTTTGGCCACATGTCAGAGACATCTCCTGAGTCCCAAATGGCGCCCTATTAGCTATGTAGTGCACTACGTTTGACCAGGGCCAATAGGGCTCCCATTGAGCTCCCATAGAGCTCCCATAGGGCTCTCATAGGGCTCCCATAGAGCACTCATAGGGCTGCCAGAGGGCTCTCATAAAGGCTCCCATAGGGCTCCCATAGGGCTTCCATAGAGCTCCCATAGAGATCCCATAGGGCTCCCATAGAGTTCCCATAGGGCTCCCATAGAGTTCCCATAGGGCTCCCATAGAGTTCCCATAGGGCTCTGGTCAAAAGTTGTTGACTATATAGGAAATAGGGTTCCACTTGGGATGTACCCATCATCCTCTGTTCCTCTGTCTAATGTACACGTTGTACATTAGATTATTAATACTAACCAGCACATACACAACTAATACAGATATAGTTCCCTGGTCCTACCACCATAGTTCCCTGATCCTACCACCATAGTTCCCTGATCCTACCACCATAGTTCCCTGATCCTACCACCATAGCACCATAGTTCCCTGGTCCTATCACCATAGTTCCCTGATGCTACCACCATAGTTCCCTGATCCTACCACCATAGTTCCCTGATCCTACCACCATTAGTTCTCTGATCCTACCACCATAGTTCCCTGATCCTACCACCATAGCACCATAGTTCCCTGGTCCTATCACCATAGTTCCCTGATCCTACCACCATAGCACCATAGTTCCCTGATCCTACCACCATAGCACCATAGTTCCCTGGTCCTATCACCATAGTTCCCTGATCCTACCACCATAGCACCATAGTTCCCTGATCCTACCACCATTAGTTCCCTGATCCTACCACCATAGTTCCCTGATCCTACCACCATAGCACCATAATTCCCTGATCCTACCACCATTCGTTCCCTGATCCTACCACCATAGTTCCCTGATCCTACCACCATAGCACCATAGTTCCCTGGTCCTATCACCATAGTTCCCTGATCCTACCACCATAGTTCCCTGGTCCTACCACCATAGTTCCCTGGTCCTACTACCATAGTTCCCTGGTCCTACCACCATAGTTCCCTGGTCCTACTACCATAGTTCCCTGATCCTACCACCATAGCACCATAGTTCCCTGATCCTACTACCATAGTTCCCTGATCCTACCACCATAGTTCTCCGGTCCTACCACCATAGTTCCCTGATCCTACCACCAAAGTTCCCTGATCCTACCACCATAGCACCATAGTTCCCTGGTCCTACTACCATAGTTCCCTGATCCTACCACCAAAGTTCCCTGATCCTACCACCATAGCACCATAGTTCCCTGGTCCTACTACCATAGTTCCCTGATACTACCACCATAGTTCCCTGATCCTACCACCATAGCCCCATAGTTCCCTGATCCTACCACCATAGCCCCATAGTTCCCTGATCCTACCACCATAGCTCCCTGATCCTACCACCATAGTTCCCTGATCCTACCACCAACGTTCCCTGATCCTACCACCATAGCACCATAGTTCCCTGGTCCTACTACCATAGTTACCTGATCCTACCACCAAAGTTCCCTGATCCTACCACCATAGCACCATAGTTCCCTGGTCCTACTACCATAGTTCCCTGATCCTACCACCATAGTTCCCTGATCCTAGACCATAGTTCCCTGATCCTATCACCATAGCCCTATAGTTGCCTGATCCTACCACCATAGCCCCATAGTTCCCTGATCCTACCACCATAGTTCCCTGATCCTACCACCATAGTTCCCTGATCCTACCACCAACGTTCCTTGATCCTACCACCATAGCACCATAGTTCCCTGGTCCTACTACCATAGTTCCCTGATCCTACCACCAAAGTTCCTTGATCCTACCACCATAGCACCATAGTTCCCTGGTCCTACTACCATAGTTCCCTGATCCTATCACCATAGTTCCCTGATCCTACCACCATAGTTCCCTGGTCCTACCACCATAGTTCCCTGGTCCTACTACCATAGTTCCCTGGTCCTACCACCATAGTTCCCTGGTCCTACTACCATAGTTCCCTGATCCTACCACCATAGCACCATAGTTCCCTGATCCTACTACCATAGTTCCCTGATCCTACCACCATAGTTCTCCGGTCCTACCACCATAGTTCCCTGATCCTACCACCAAAGTTCCCTGATCCTACCACCATAGCACCATAGTTCCCTGGTCCTACTACCATAGTTCCCTGATCCTACCACCAAAGTTCCCTGATCCTACCACCATAGCACCATAGTTCCCTGGTCCTACTACCATAGTTCCCTGATACTACCACCATAGTTCCCTGATCCTACCACCATAGCCCCATAGTTCCCTGATCCTACCACCATAGCCCCATAGTTCCCTGATCCTACCACCATAGCTCCCTGATCCTACCACCATAGTTCCCTGATCCTACCACCAACGTTCCCTGATCCTACCACCATAGCACCATAGTTCCCTGGTCCTACTACCATAGTTACCTGATCCTACCACCAAAGTTCCCTGATCCTACCACCATAGCACCATAGTTCCCTGGTCCTACTACCATAGTTCCCTGATCCTACCACCATAGTTCCCTGATCCTAGACCATAGTTCCCTGATCCTATCACCATAGCCCTATAGTTGCCTGATCCTACCACCATAGCCCCATAGTTCCCTGATCCTACCACCATAGTTCCCTGATCCTACCACCATAGTTCCCTGATCCTACCACCAACGTTCCTTGATCCTACCACCATAGCACCATAGTTCCCTGGTCCTACTACCATAGTTCCCTGATCCTACCACCAAAGTTCCTTGATCCTACCACCATAGCACCATAGTTCCCTGGTCCTACTACCATAGTTCCCTGATCCTACCACCATAGTTCCCTGATCCTACCACCATAGTTCCCTGATCCTACCACCATTAGTTCCCTGATCCTACCACCATAGTTCCCTGATCCTACCACCATAGCACCATAGTTCCCTGATCCTACCAACATAGTTCCCTGATCCTACCACCATAGTTTCCTGATCCTACCACCATAGTTCCCTGATCCTACTACCATAGTTCACTGATCCTACCACCATAGTTCCCTGATCCTACCACCATAGTTCCCTGATCCTACCACCATAGTTCCCTGATCCTACCACCATAGTTCCCTGATCCTACCACCATAGTTCCCTGATCCTACCACCATAGCACCATAGTTCCCTGATCCTACTACCATAGTTCCCTGATCCTACCACCATAGTTCTCCGGTCCTACCACCATAGTTCCCTGATCCTACCACCAAAGTTCCCTGATCCTACCACCATAGCACCATAGTTCCCTGGTCCTACTACCATAGTTCCCTGATCCTACCACCAAAGTTCCCTGATCCTACCACCAGAGCACCATAGTTCCCTGGTCCTACTACCATAGTTCCCTGATACTACCACCATAATTCCCTGATCCTACCACCATAGCCCCATAGTTCCCTGATCCTACCACCATAGCCCCATAGTTCCCTGATCCTACCACCATAGTTCCCTGATCCTACCACCATAGTTCCCTGATCCTATCACCATAGCCCCATAGTTCCCTGATCCTACCACCAACGTTCCTTGATCCTACCACCATAGCACCATAGTTCCCTGGTCCTACTACCATAGTTCCCTGATCCTACCACCAAAGTTCCCTGATCCTACCACCATAGCACCATAGTTCCCTGGTCCTACTACCATAGTTCCCTGATTCTACCACCATAGTTCCCTGATCCTACCACCATAGTTCCCTGATCCTACCACCATTAGTTCCCTGATCCTACCACCATAGTTCCCTGATCCTACCACCATAGTTCCCTGATCCTACCACCATAGTTCCCTGATCCTACCACCATAGTTCCCTGATCCTACTACCATAGTTCACTTATCCTACCACCATAGTTCCCTGATCCTACCACCATTGTTTTCTGATCCTACCACCATAGCGCCATAGTTCCCTGATCCTACCACCATTGCACCATAGTTCCCTGGTCCTACCAACATAGCACCATAGTTCCCTGATCCTACCACCATTGCACCATAGTTCCCTGGTCCTACCAACATAGCACCATAGTTCCCTGATCCTACCACCATAGCACCATCGTTCCCTGGTCCTACCACCATCGTTCCCTGGTCCTACCACCATAGTTCCCTGATCCTACCACGTAGCCCCATATTTCCCTGATCCTACCACCATAGTTCCCTGGTCCTACCACCATAATTCCCTGGTCCTACCACCATAGTTCCCTGATGCTACCACCATAGTTCCCTTATCCTACCACCATAGTTCCCTGATCCTACCACCATAGTTCCCTGATCCACCATCTTGTCTTTTATGTCAGAGGAACAACACCATCAGTCATCAAGGACAAAATGTACTTGTGCGTGTTCACTGTAGTACTTAATGTAGTGTTTTTGCGGACTGTACTATACTGTAATATTTACTGTATTATTTACTATAGCGTTTTTGATTTCATTATCTTTGACACAGAATATGCTTTCTACTTCAGGAAACATACTGCAGAAAAACTTAAAGAGCACATTTTCCATAACCTGTAGGAAGGTAGGTAGGTAGGTAGGTAGGTAGGTAGGTAGGTAGGTAGGACTGGGGTCTAAACAGAGTTCAGAACTTCTGATCTTTTATATAACCTGTAGGGAACACAATATATGGTCTACACTTGGCATACAGGTTTCTTACTTATCGGTGGCACAAATTGCGATATGGGTGAGGGGAATGGGCAGGGTATATGCAAATTAGATACTGTAGTATCTAATATAGACCCCTTTCTGTGTTTGCAAACATTGCCTCAGGAGGACACAGTATTTTATAGTAAGTACTACACATGATTGAGGGATACTACAGTGTGTAGTATAGTACTCTACAGTATACTACAGTGTGTAGTATAATACTCTACAGTATACTACAGTGTGTAGTACAGTACTCTACAGTATACTACAGTGTGTAGTATAGTTCTCTACAGTATACTACAGTGTGTAGTACAGTACTATACAGTATACTACAGTGTGTATCAATTTTCCCTTTTTTGGGGGCACTGTGCAAATTTTAGGTCTTGTGGGCGGAAACTTGAAAGTTGTGAGAGTTTTGTGCAACTTCTGGTGCACGTTTACAGTGAACACTGAGGCTGTACCCATACAGTTTTAGACAGTTGTCAATAGGCTATTGTGGCTATTGTAGCATAATGTAGGCCAACCAACAAAACCAATAGAGCAAATCCCATACCATTTTCACATTCTATGATACAGCCTACAGTAGTCTTTATGTGGTGTTCAATGCAGGCCTACAGTGAATGAGACTATTACATTATGAAGGGCTTGACATGAATTCATAATTTTTTACTCGGTCTGTAACACTATGGGCCAAATAGGTGACTGTAAATTGCATTGTATGATGTGTTGTACGATGCAAGAAGCCACTTGTTATTGCATAGAAGTAATTATTACCATAGAGGAATTAGACAATGTAGGATATCCCTCTGCCTATTGGCTTATTTGCATATTCAAGCCTATCTCGAAATACAACACAGCCTCTTTAATATAGTCATGAGCTTTTTATCTGACTGGCTTTTCAAAGACATGTAGCCTACATGTTTTGTGCTCTTGTAGGAAGCAGTAACTCCCCATTTCTTGTTTACAACTGGACTAATAACTACCTAACTAGCAAAGAATAGCAACAAATGTGCACACATACAGCTCTTAGCTCTGATTTGAACTGATCTGAAAAGCACATTCCCTCCGGGGTGATTTAAAGACCGGTCCTGGCCACTGCAGCCATTACAATTCTACTCTGTTACGCTCTGGCTCTGCCTACAACAAAATCACAGACTCAATCTTGCAAAGTTAGATTTGTTTTGGTTTGCTGCATTGAAAAGGGTCTGATATAATGTTGATTCGATCACAGAAAAAAAACGTTGATCTATATAGTGCAAACTAATGGGGAGAAGTTCAATCTCTTGAGTGTTTGACTTGGCTTGGCATTTCTTCTGCATGGCATTCCTGGAGGAGGTTGCTAAGCTTGCAGCTTAGAGGGAACATTGGTGTGTAGTATAGTATTCTATAGGAAACTACAGTTTACAACAGAATTATATAGTAAGTACTGTACTATTTTATAGCAAACTGTAGTATTTTTTCATGTGGGTAAATCCTAGATTTTCTTTCTTACAGTACGGATTAACGTGGGGACAGTATATTATGTGAAGGACTGTTGCTCTAAGGTTTATGGCAAATATTGTAATTGTCTTGATGATCATCATTGATCTTTGTATAAGCCATCATTGACCTTCCAGTTACAGCAACGTCCAGTAAAGTACAGTATGTACATGAACATGCAAAGGCAATACACACAAAATACATCTTATGAAAAAAGAAGACACCAACCAACCAATTTACAGACACAAGATACATGCAGATCTGTACTGCATGGCTGTGATCCTCGGGAGTGAACCAACAGCAAAGAAATAGCTCATAGAGAACAAAACCCTAAACACAACTCTATTGCCCTATACTGTATACAGTACATGTCGAAGATTTCCGTATGCCCGACACAGCATCTTTTCATACACCATTAATTCGCCTGAATAGATTAACTGCTGAATTCCTAATGTGAGCACACCACTGACAGGATCTTCTACAGTAAGCATGACCTTGGAACCTCTACGGTAAGCATGGTCTCTATCTCTCTCAGCTTCTTTTCTTACCTATCTTACAATGGAGTCCATCTTCTATGTCTTACTCAATGTAAATAGTCTGGGTGGCCATTTGATTAGCTGTTCAGCAGTCTTATGGCTTGGGGGTAGAAGCAGTTAAGAAGCCTTTTGGACCTAGACTCGGGTACTGCTTGCCGTGCGGTACCAGAGAGAACAGTCTATGACTTGGGTGACTGGAGTCTTTGACAATTTTTGGGGCCTTCCTCTGACAGCCAGTGATGTACTGGGCCGTACACACTACCCTCTGTAGCGCATTACGGTCGGATGCCAAGCAGTTGCCATACCAGGCGGTGATGCAACCGGTCAGGATGCTCTTGATGGTGCAGATGTAGAACTGTTTGACGATCTGGGGACCCATGCTGAATCATTTCCTGAGGGGGAAAAGGTGTTGTCATGCACTCTTCGTGGGTGAACAGGGAGTACAGGAGGGGAACAAGCATGCACCCCTGAGGGGCCCCCAAGGATCAACATGGCAGATGTGTTGTTGCCTACCCTTACCACCTGGGGGCGGCCCATCAGGAAGTCCAGGATCCAGTTGCAGAGGTAGGTGTTTAGTCCCAGGGTCCTCAGCTTAGTGATGAGATTTGTGGGCACTGTGGGGTTAAATGCTGAGCTGTAGTCAATGAACAGCATTCTCACTTAGGTGTTCCTTTTGTCCAGGTGGGAAAGGGCAGTGTGGAGTGTGATTGAGATTGTGTTCTCTGTGGATCTGTTGGGGCGGTATGCGAGTTGGAGTGGGTCGAGGGTTTCCGGGATGATGGTGTTGATGTGAGCCATGACCAGCCTTTCAAAGAATTTTATGAAAACTGAAGTGAGTGCTACGGGGCGGTAGTCATTTAGGCAGGTTACCTTCACTTTCTTGGGCACAGGGACTATGGTGGTCTGCTTGAAACATGTAGGTATTACAGACTCAGTCAGTGAGAGGTTGAAAATGTCAGTGAAGACACTTGCCAGTTGATCTGGGCAATCTCAGAGTACACATCCTGGTAATCCATCTGAACTCGCGGCATTGTGAATGTTGACCAGTTTAAAGGTTTTGCTCACATTGGCTATGGAGAGTGTGATTACACAGTCGTCCGGAACAGCTGGTGCTCTCATGCATGCTTAAGTGTTGCTTGCCTCGAAGCGAGCACAAAAGGCATGTAGCTCGTCCTGTAGGCTCGCGTCACTGGGCAGTTCGCGGCTGGGTTTCCCTTCGAAGTCCGTAATAGTTTGCAAGCCCAGCAACATCCGACGAGCATTAAAGCCGGTGTAGTAGGATTCAATCTTAGTCTTGTATTGACGCTTTCCCTGTTTGATGGTTCGTCTGAGGGCATAGTGGGATATCTTATAAGCGTCCTGATTAGTGTCCCACTCCTTGAAAGCGGCAGCTCTAGCCTTTAGCTCGGTGCGGATGTTGCCTGGCTTCTGGATGGGATATGTACATACGGCCACTGAGGGGCAATGTCGTTGATGCACTTACTGATGAAGCCGATGACTGAAGTGACATACTCCTCAATTCCATAGGATGAATCCCAGAACATATTCCAGTCTGTGCTGGCAAAATAGTCTTGTAGCCTAGCATCCCGTCATCTAACCACTTCCGTATTGAACGAGTCACTGGTACTTCCTGCTTTAGTTTTTGCTTGTAAGCAGGAATCGGGAGGACAGAATTATGGTTTTTGGTGGTAAATAGACGGCTACGAAAAATACAGATGAAAACTCTCTTGGTAGACAGTGTTGTCGATACCTTATCATAAGGTACTCTACCTCAGGCGAGCAAAACCTCAAGACTTCTTTAATATTAGACATCGTGCACCAGCTGTTATTGACAAATAGACACACACCCCCAGCCCTCGGCTTCTCAAACGTAGCTGTTCTGTCCTGCCGATGCACGGAAAACCCTGCCAAATGTATATTATCCATGTTCTCCACACTCTCCACATCATTCCAATGTATGAGATACAGTACGCTAATGTACAGATACAGTACGAGATACAGTATGAGATACAGTACGCTAATGATACAGTACGCTAACATTTGACATTTGTTACACAGGCAGTACGGATCAAACTGACTAGTCAGAAGAATGAAGAAGGCTACAGGACCATAGGAAAACGGACAATTCTGATAAGTTACAGTCTTATTTGTTGAATTACCTCACTAACTTAGAGGAACGGACTAGACCGCCTTCAGGTCGTAGCTGTTTGAATGAAACCTTTCACTCTCACTCTCCATCACGATCCCTTTTACAGCTGAACCAAAACCAGATGAATTCACGCTCAAGGACTGCATCCCAAACAGAACCATATTCCTTACATAGTTCACTATTGACAAGGGCCTGGTCAAAAGAAGTCAACTATGTATTTTTGGTATTTTATTAGGGATCCCCAATAGCTGTTGCGAAAGCAGCAGCTACTCTTTCTGGGATCCACACAGATCATGAATTATGAATGACATAATACAGAACATTAATAGACAAGAACAGCTCAAGGACAGAACTAAATTGATTTTAAAAAGGCACATTTTCCAATGTAA
Organism: Salmo salar; assembly: GCF_965601325.2. Classification (NCBI taxonomy): domain Eukaryota; kingdom Metazoa; phylum Chordata; class Actinopteri; order Salmoniformes; family Salmonidae; genus Salmo; species Salmo salar. Next base: position 88,705,249 of record NC_138296.1, on the reverse strand, counting down.
GAAATAGTGTGCCATTATGACCACAGCCATGGACTTTGCATGTTTTAAGCTCTATGCAAATATCATTGGATTTTCTAAGGATTTGGGGCAGATTTCCTGCCATGGATTTTCTTTTATACATTTACATATGCAGAAAATAAAGTCCCAAATATTTTTATTTAGATTCAGTAAAGAAGGCAAACGAATATTTAGACACTTGAAATTATTTGCAGACAAATTCAACTTTCAGAGTGGTGGAACGTGTTTTATAAATCATGCTGACCTACTGTTAAATATTGTTCTGATATAAAGTATGTGACTTACAGTACAAGGCAAAATTCACATCCATTTCTAAACTGTCTTTCTCAGAGTATCTATCTAACTCACAGTATTGGAAAACAAAGAGAATGTGTGTCCGTCTAGAGTCATATCTCTTTAGAGTCTCTTATTATTGTTACAGTATAATCCAGAATCACCATTCTTTCGCTGGTCCATGATGGCACATTATAACTGGACTTGGACTTGAAACCCAACACCTACTAAAACAACGGCCTTGAGTGAAAATCCTCCATTACATAGAATAATGGGCTGTAGCAGATTGGGCACCTGAGCGTAGTCTCTGTGTGTGTGTGTGTGTGTGTGTGTGTGTGTGTGTGTGTGTGTGTGTGTGTGTGGTGTGTGTGTGTGTGTGTGTGTGTGTGTGTGTGTGTGTGTGTGTGTGTGTGTGTGTGTGTGTGTGTGTGTGTGTGTGTGTGTTCAGGTCAGAATAGTAGGGCGATGTTTGAACTGGACCAGGTTAGTCCCATTCCTCTAGCTATGGAAGAGGACACTGGACCAGGTTAGTCCCATTCCTCTAGCTATGGAAGAGGACACTGGACCAGGTTAGTCCCCATTACTCTAGCTATGGAAGAGGACACTGGACCAGGTTAGTCCCATTCCTCTAGCTATGGAAGAGGACACTGGACCAGGTTAGTCCCATTCCTCTAGCTATGGAAGAGGACACTGGACCAGGTTAGTCCCATTACTCTAGCTATGGAAGAGGACACTGGACCAGGTTAGTCCCATTCCTCTAGCTATGTAAGAGGACACTGGACCAGGTTAGTCACATTCCTCTAGCTATGGAAGAGGACACTGGACCAGGTTAGTCCCATTCCTCTAGCTATGGAAGAGGACACTGGACCAGGTTAGTCACATTACTCTAGCTATGGAAGAGGACACTGGACCAGGTTAGTCCCATTCCTCTAGCTATGGAAGAGGACACTGGACCAGGTTAGTCCCATTACTCTAGCTATGGAAGAGGACACTGGACCAGGTTAGTCCCATTCCTCTAGCTATGGAAGAGGACACTGGACCAGGTTAGTCCCATTCCTCTAGCTATGGAAGAGGACACTGGACCAGGTTAGTCACATTCCTCTAGCTATGGAAGAGGACACTGGACCAGGTTAGTCCCATTCCTCTAGCTATGGAAGAGGACACTGGACCAGGTTAGTCCCATTCCTCTAGCTATGGAAGAGGACACTGGACCAGGTTAGTCCCATTCCTCTAGCTATGGAAGAGGACACTGGACCAGGTTAGTCCCATTCCTCTAGCTATGGAAGAGGACACTGGACCAGGTTAGTCCCATTCCTCTAGCTATGGAAGAGGACACTGGACCAGGTTAGTCCCATTACTCTAGCTATGGAAGAGGACACTGGACCATACACAGCAGCCTGAGTGGGCTGTAGTACGAGACAGAGTAGAGGGAGAAAGACAGCCAGAAGAGGAGTGACAGACAGATAGTCTAATTCTACTCATTTATGTCCCCTGTGTACACAACACACCACTCAGTTAAAACTATTTGAATCTGGTCAAAGATGAATGTGTGGAAATGGTATCCTGAATTATGAACTGGACCGACCCAGCTCAATGGGAGTCTGATGTTGATTAAAAGTTTCATTCAAACCTAGTCTTTTTGCACAACTATAATGTCATTTATAATCCCCTCATAAACCAGTGGCCAATTCTCCTCACTACGAAGTGTATTATAACATATTTAATGACCCTTCTCCCCTCCCTCCCTCCCTCCCTCCCTCAGTTTCTGCCCTCTTCATTTGTCTCATATTTGAGTCTGTTGGTGGCTTGTGAGAAGCAGGGGAAAACAGTCTGACCACAAGCTGAAGAGTTGATTAAACAGCTGGCATAGGAACAGAAAGGAGAGGGGCTGGAGGAATGGAGGGATGGACTAAAAGCAGCTGTGGAGAGATCTACTTTGAAGGACACTTCTACTTGGGACTTAACATTGACCTTAACTCATATAGGCATAGCTATACACTCTAGTGCTATTGGTGGGCTTGCTTTGCACATTACATTGATGTGTCTTCCTGTGTGTGGTACTGAGGCAGCACATTTGGTTATTTAAATCATAATAACAGTCATTTAAATAATGGGTCATATTTGTTCACATATTAAACCCATAACGAGAAATAATTGAAAAACAAACATTTGAGATGTGCAAATTGTGTGTGACCTGAAACAAAACCTGGAGAAACACTATGTTATTTAAAACACTTCCTTTCAGCAGCATTATTTTGGTGCATGGTGTATGTCAGTCACGTAAATTGCCTTCTAAAATACATCAAAGCTCTATATAAATGTCTCTCTCTTGGTGTCACCCTATCTTAGAATCACTCCCCCCCATCTCCGGGGGCAACGCGCTTCTTTACATTTTCAAATCTGCATTTTTCATATAGATCTGTCTGCCTCTGGTTTTAATATCAGTGATGTTTCCCATGACACCTTTTGTTTTATTATGCATTATGCATTTCTCTCTATTCTCTCCTCTCTCTCTCTCTCTCTCTCCATCTTTTGCTTCATCTCTCTCTCTCTCCAACTTTCTCTCTCTCTTCTTCCTCTCTCACTTCTTCATCTCTCTCTCTCTCTTCATCTCTCTCTTCATCTTCCTCTCTTCATCTCTCTTTCTTCATCTCTCTCTCTCTCTCTCTCTCCAACTTTCTCTCTCTCTTCTTCCTCTCTCTCTTCTTCATCTCTCTCTCTCTTCATCTCTCTCTCTTCATCTCCCTCTCTTCATCTCTCTTTCTTCATCTCTCTCTCTCTTTCTTCATCTCTCTCTCTCTTTCTTCATCTCCCTTTCTCTCATCCTGTCTAATCCCTATCCCCCACACCAGGTTTATGAGTCTCTCTGTTTTATCAGGGGGTGGGAGATTTATCATTTCAATCTCATTTCAATAAATAAAATAATCTCTCTTCTCCTGTATGTGACAGCAGCTAATGGTATTTTGTCATCGAGGAGAAGATAAACTTTGCAGATGTATAGTGCACTTGCTCAAATGCTAGGCATAACGTAGCCGTTAGGAATTACAAGCATGGGAAGTTTGGTCTGCAGGGTTCTTGTTAGATTGTAAAGCATGTATATGTATCGAGTCAGAAACTGTCGGAGAGCATTCCTATTAAAAAGCACAGTGTGGTGAGTGAGTGAGCTGTTCAATAACAGTGTGAACAGATCAAGTCGGTGTGAACAGTGAATATGCTTTTATGCTAACATGCTACAGGCATAGCATAGGCCTACATTTAATAGCTACAACTATTTACTGTACGTGGTCAAAGGTTAAACACAGGAGTTTGTAACCTAGTTATTAATTAATTAATTGAATAATTTTTTATTATATTTGGTTTGGCCCAATCCAATGGAAGTAAAACGAACCTCCTCTTGTACCAATCTCAGCCACATCTACACCTGTATGCTTTTATTTCTCCTCCAAGATATGCTCTTAAAACACAAGGTCTGTCAGATCTCTTCTCACACAGTCGTATGTAGTAGAACAGAACAAGATCAGCCATCAAAACCACCGACCGTTTTATTTTAATTGCTTTCTCCCTTTATTCCTTCCCTCCTTTCATTCCCTCCACCTTTCTTATTTTTTTTTACCTCCAGAAGCAAATCAAGAGAAAAATGCAAAAGGAGTGACAGGAAAACAATTGTGTTTCAAATTGATCTCCCAGTAGAATATGTTCACTTCCTTAACCTGACATCCCTCTCTCTCTCTCTCTCTCTCTCTCTCCCTCTTCACATGGCAGAGGGGATGAGAGAGAGAGGGATGAACGTAGGGAGAGAAAGGAGGAGAGGGATAGAGAGAAAGGAGGAGAGAGATAGAGAGAGATAAAGATAGAGGGAGAGATAGAGGGAGGTACGAAGAGAGAGCGAAAGGAAGAGAAAGAGGGAGAGAGCGAGCGCGAGAGAGAGCGAGACCATCCCAGTCCCTCTCCTCATCCTTTTGAATATATGTTTTCTGTTTATCATTAGCTGACTGGGTGCTTCATCACTCGGTGAAAATCCCTATCTGCTGAACATAAGGCAGGCAGACAGCAGGGAATCAATCTTTTGTGCTTGGCCAGATAAACACAGGACACAATCAGAGAGGGGAGAGAAGAGAGAGGGAAGACAGAGAGAGCAGAGGAGGAGAAGAGGGGGAGCGAAGGAGGGAGGGACGGAGCAAGCAGGCCGTGAGGATCGGGAAGGGGGTACGGTGGGAAGAAGGGACTTGCGGTCGCCGACGGTGATGGATGACGGAAGTGAAAGTGTCAAGATGGCATTATGCAAATGAAGGAGGCATCCGAGCATCGCCCCGGTGATTATAGAGAGATGGGGAGGAGCAGCCTGTGGTCTCCTTGGCATCACCATTAGGAGATAGGGGAAGGGAAGCCATCATGGCTGGCTGTTCTGTTGTTGAGAGAGAGAGAGAGAGAGAGAGAGAGAGAGAGAGAGAGAGAGGTGGGAGGGAGAGGGAGGGAGAGACCGAGAGAGAGGTTGGAGGATGAGGGAGAGAGAGAGAGAGAGAGAGAGGAGGGAAGAGAGGAGGAGAGAAAAAGAGAGAGAGAAAGAGGCGGGGTAAGGGAGAGAGACAGAGCTGTCTTGAGGAGGAGAGAAAGAAAGTAGGAGGACAGTGGGAGAGAAGAGGGGAGGAAAGGATGTCTGAAGTCTGAATAACATTCCCTCCCTCCCCTTCTTCCAAAAAAAGAAGACAAGGTCTAGAAGGACAATGAGAGCTACCCATGTAATTTATTAGACTCTTTAGGAGGGGGTTGGATTGAGGACAGTGACTGGATGGAATGATAGAGACAGAACATTGACATAACAAGGATAAATAACAAGTAGTTATTAAACTAGTGAGGGATCAAAACTGTTGCCAGCTCGTCTGTTTTCAACAAATCAAAACTACCAGTATATTCAGTACTAGTCTTCCACAACAATGCGACAACATAGTGTGACGACATCCACCCCTGTTCTGTCTCTATACAGACATTCAGACTCACATCCACCCCTGTTCTGTCTCTATACAGACATTCAGACTCACATCCACCCCTGTTCTGTCTCTATACAGACATTCAGACTCACATCCACCCCTGTTCTGTCTCTATACAGACATTCAGACTCACATCCACCCCTGTTCTGTCTCTATACAGACATTCAGACTCACATCCACCCCTGTTCTGTCTCTATACAGACATTCAGACTCACATTTACCCCTGTTCTGTCTCTATACAGACATTCAGACTCACATCCACCCCTGTTCTGTCTCTATACAGACATTCAGACTCACATTTACCCCTGTTCTGTCTCTATACAGACATTCAGACTCACATCCACCCCTGTTCTGTCTCTATACAGACATTCAGACTCACATCCACCCCTGTTCTGTCTCTATACAGACATTCAGACTCACATCCACCCCTGTTCTGTCTCTATACAGACATTCAGACTCACATTTACCCCTGTTCTGTCTCTATACAGACATTCAGACTCACATCCACCCCTGTTCTGTCTCTATACAGACATTCAGACTCACATCCACCCCTATTCTGTCTCTATACAGACATTCAGACTCACATCCACCCCTGTTCTCTCTATACAGACATTCAGACTCACATCCACCCCTGTTCTGTCTCTATACAGACATTCAGACTCACATCCACCCCTGTTCTGTCTCTATACAGACATTCAGACTCACATCCACCCCTGTTCTGTCTCTATACAGACATTCAGACTCACATTTACCCCTGTTCTGTCTCTATACAGACATTCAGACTCACATCCACCCCTGTTCTGTCTCTATACAGACATTCAGACTCACATTTACCCCTGTTCTGTCTCTATACAGACATTCAGACTCACATCCACCCCTGTTCTGTCTCTATACAGACATTCAGACTCACATCCACCCCTGTTCTGTCTCTATACAGACATTCAGACTCACATTTACCCCTGTTCTGTCTCTATACAGACATTCAGACTCACATCCACCCCTGTTCTGTCTCTATACAGACATTCAGACTCACATCCACCCCTATTCTGTCTCTATACAGACATTCCTGTAGCTCAGTTGGTAGAGCATGGTGTTTGCAACGCCAGGGTTGTGGGTTCGATTCCCACGGGGGGCCAGTACAGAAAAAAAAAATGTATGAAATGTATGAAATTGTATGAAATGTATGCATTCACTACTGTAAGTCGCTCTGGATAAGAGCGTCTGCTAAAATGACTAAAATGTTTTAAAAAATCAGACTCACATTCACCCCTGTTCTGTCTCTATTCAGACTCACATCCACATCGGTTCTGTCTCTATACAGACATTCAGACTCATACTCTCAGTGAAAAGTGAAAGAAGGAATTCTGTAATGATCAAGTCTGGTACTTGGTGTGTCCCTTGTATTCAAATGAGGGTTGTAGTAAGCAGAAGACCCTAGGGCCCAGTCCTTGTAGAACCATGAGGGTTGTAGTGAGCGGAAGACCCTAGGGCCCAGTCCTTGTAGAACCATGAGGGTTGTAGTGAGCGGAAGACCCTAGGGCCCAGTCCTTGTAGAACCATGAGGGTTGTAGTGAGTGGAAGACCCTAGGGCCCAGTCCCTGTAGAACCGTGAGCGTTGTAGTGAGCAGAAGTCTATAGGGCCCAGTCCCTGTAGAACATGGAGGTATGTAGACATGAAGACATGGAGGTTTGAAGACATGAAGACATGGAGGTTTGAAGACAGGAAGACATGGAGGTATGCAGACATGAAGACATTAATACATGGAGACATGAACACATGGCTCTGTGTGTGTGTGTGTGGTGCGTGCGTGCGCATAAACTCACAAATCATCTTTTCATTGTTTGTATTGCCACTCGTAATGTTCTCCTACCCGTCTCTCTAAACTGAAAATTATTGTTGCCGATAATTGCATCTTAATAGGATATAATTTTACAGTAACAGTAGTTCCTCCACACAAACACTACCATCCTATTGTTTGATACCGTTCCATTTATTCCATTCCAGTCATTACAATGAGCACATCCTCCTATAGCTCCTCCCACCAGCCACCACTGTAGTTCACTACTTTTGACCAGAGTCATATTCAGACTTTTCAGATGCGTCACAAGGGTTGTCCTCTCTCTTGTTCTATTCCCAAAGACATCAGACAGTCACTGGCCTGCCTGCCTGCCTGCCTGCCTGCCTGCCTGCCTGCCTGCCTGCCTGCCTGCCTGCCTGCCTGCCTGCCTGCCTGCCTGCCTGCCTGCTGCCTGCCTGCCTGCCTGCCTGCCTGCCCAGCCAGTTGTCCCATCCTCCACCTCTTACTGAAATGTGGCACTGTCCTCTCCATCACAACTTACAGACAATAGAAGCACTTCGCTCCGCTCCGCCTGATTGGATCCATTTGCATCGGACACCTCCTCTGCATACTGATTGATGGGTTTAATCAGCGAATCAGGAGGAGCGCTCACACATCAATCTCTGTCACTCTTATACCTTTCTTTACTGCTAGGACTCATCAAGAGAAAGACAAGAGAGGGATGAGGAGAAGAGAGGAGAGGAGGGGGGGCAGAAAGGGGAGGAAAGGAAAGGAGAGCAGTTAAGGGGAGGAGAGCAGTTGAGGAGAGGAGAGGAGAGGAGAGGAGAGGAGGAGGAGAGGAGAGGAGAGGAGAGGAGAGGAGAGGAGAGGAGAGGAGAGGAGAGGAGAGGAGAGGAGAGGAGAGCAGTTAAGGGGAGGAGAGGAGAGGAGAGGAGAGGAGAGGAGAGGAGAGGAGAGGAGAGGAGAGGAGAGGAGAGGAGAGGACAGGACAGGACAGGAGAGGAGAGGAGAGGAGAGGAGAGGAGAGGAGAGGAGAGGAGAGGAGAGGAGAGGAGAGGAGAGGAGAGGAGAGGAGAGGAGAGGAGAGGAGAGGAGAGGAGAGGAGAGGAGAGGAGAGGAGAGGAGATGGGAGGAGAGGAGAGGAGAGGAGAGGAGAGGAGGGAAAGGAAAGGAAAGGAGAGGAGAGCAGTTAAGGGGAGGAGAGCAGTTAAGGGGAGGAGAGGAGAGGAGAGGAGAGGAGAGGAGTTCTCAGGTTGGTTTCATTCCCTAGCTAGTCTCTGTAGTGGCATCCAGTATCAGCAAGTAAAACAGAAAGCAGGCCTGACCCAGAGCCTAAATATTACCTGATTGAAAAATGAAATTCCAGTCAGTCATAGCTGATTTATGTGCATGGATGACATGCAATATAGACTTGAGGGAAATATGTTCTTTCATTTGATTTGACCAAACTCCTTCATGGATATAGTTGGATCTGTCAATCAAAAACACTCCAAAATGTGATAATATTTTACATTTGAGGTAGATAATATTTAATTCATATAGACATTACTTTGGCGTTTTGTTTGGTGACAAAACCATTGTCACAAATGACATTTTGTTATTGAAGACTAATCAGGAATCTCTCCATTTATCTCTAGATGGTTTGTCTCTCTGTTGTTTTACATTTCACAGAACAGGTGTAACAGCTGAACCCCGTTTCCTCTTCATTTTCTCATCTCTGTGTATTGGTGACACTGCGTTGATTGTGTTGATTGAGGTCTTGTTGTGCTCTTGTGTGTTTGTGTGTTGATATATAGAATGTGTTAATTAAGTTGCACCCCCTCCTCCCCCACCTTCCCCCTCCTTCCCCCTCCTCCCCCAACCTTCCCCTCCTTCCCCCTCCTCCCCCCCTCCTTCCCCCACCTCCCCCTCCTTCCCCCTCCTCCCCCACCTCCCCCACCTCCCTCACCTTCCCCTCCTTCCCCCACCTCCCCCCACTTCCCCCTCCTCCCCACCTTCTCCCACCTCCCCCTCCTCCCCCACCTCCCCCCACCTTCCATGTCAAAGTGCCTCTCTTACAGTTTGTCTGACAGAAACCTCCGATTCTTTCTCACCAACTAATTACTGCTAATTAAATTAAAAGGAAGAGGTCATAAAGAGAGGGAAAAAGTTGTTTAATGTGATAAAAAAAATATGTAATCGCTAATTTTACATGAGATTCAACTTTAGAGCTCGATTCAATCTGTATCGCATAATTTCCACGCTACAGCGCGATTGAAATTCAAGGAAATGTTTTTCGCTTTCGCTGAGCCCGCATTCACGCGAAACGCTGCATATATCGGCTCTATTGGGAAATCACCTTTAAATTTCACCTGTTTAATAACCTCTTACATCTAGACGTTCCGCTAGCGGAACACCTGTTCCAATATCCAATGATAGGCGTGGCGCGAATTACATATTCCTCAAAAATACAAAAACTTCAATTTTTCAAACATATGACTATTTCACAGCATTTTAAAGACAAGACTCTCCTTTATCCTGTTAGTGATAGGGGGCAGTATTGACACGGCTGGATAAAAAACGTACCCGATTTAATCTGGTTACTACTCCTGCCCAGTAACTAGAATATGCATATAATTATTGGCTTTGGATAGAAAACACTCCAAAGTTTCTAAAACTGTTTGAATGGTGTCTGTGAGTATAACAGAACTCAAATGGCAGGTCAAAACCTGAGAAGATTCTGTACAGGAAGTACCCTGTCTGACCATTTCTTGGCCTTCTTTGCCATCTCTATCCATTACAAAGGATCTCTGCTGTTACGTGACACTTCCTACGGCTGCCATGGGCTCTCAGAAGGCGGCAAAAAGCTGAATCGTGGCTTTGCAGGCTCTGGCTGAAACAAAGTAGCGCGTTTGGGTAGTGGCTGGTTACAGTACTGTGAGACTCAGGCGCGTGCCCGCGTCGACCGAATGCTTTGTTTTCTTTCCTCTGTTTACCTAAACGGAGATTCCCGGTCGGAATATTATCGCTTTTTTACGAGAAAAATGGCATAAAAAATTGATTTTAAACAGCGGTTGACATGCTTCGAAGTACGGTAATGGAATATTTATAATTTTTTTGTCACGAATTGCGCCATGCTCGTAACCCTGATTTACCATTTCGGATAGTGTCTTGAACGCACGAACAAAACGCCGCTATTTGGATATAACGATGGATTATTTTGGACCAAACCAACATTTGTTATTGAAGTAGCAGTCCTGGGAGTGCATTCTAACGAAGACAACAAAGGTAATCAAACTTTTGTAATAGTAAATCTGACTTTGGTCAGGGCTAAACTTGGTGGGTGTGTAAATGGCTAGCCGTGATGGCTGGGCTATCTACTGAGAATATTGCAAAATGTGTTTTCACCGAAAAGCTATTTTAAAATCGGACACCTCGATTGCACAAAGGAGTTCTGTATCTAATTCTTAAAATAATTGTTATGTTTTTTGTGAACGTTTATCGTGAGTAATTTAGTAAATTGTTAGTAAATTCCCCGGAAGTTTGCGGGGGGTATGCTAGATCTGAACGTCACATGCTAATGTAAAAAGCTGGTTTTTGATATAAATATGAACTTGATTGAACAAAACATGCATGTATTGTATAACATAATGTCCTAGGATTGTCATCTGATGAAGATCATCAAAGGTTAGTGCTGCATTTAGCTGTCTTCTGGGTTTTTGTGACATTATATGCTAGCTTGAAAAATGGGTGTCTGATTATTTCTGGCTGGGTACTCTGCTGACATAATCTAATGTTTTGCTTTCGTTGTAAAGCCTTTTTGAAATCGGACAGTGTGGTTAGATTAACGAGAGTCTTGTCTTTAAAATGCTGCAAAATAGTCATATGTTTGAGAAATTGAAGTAATAGCATATCTAAGGTATTTGAAAATCGCGCCACGGGATTCAACTGGCTGTTGCGTAGGTGGGACGAATTCGTCCCGCCTAGCCCAGAGAGGTTATCTAACCACACTGTCCGATTTCAAAAAGGCTTTACAGCGAAAGCAAAACATTAGATTATGTCAGCAGAGTACCCAGCCAGAAATAATCAGACACCCATTTTTCAAGCTAGCATATAATGTCACAAAAAACAAAACCACAGCTAAATGCAGCACTAACCTTTGATGATCTTCATCAGATGACACACCTAGGACATTATGTTATACAATACATGCATGTTTTGTTCAATCAAGTTCATATTTATATCAAAAACCAGCTTTTTACATTAGCATGTGACATTCAGAACTAGCATACCCCCCACAAACCTCCGGTGAATTTACTAAATTACTCACGATAAACGTTCACAAAAAACATAACAATTATTTAAAACATTATAGATACAGAACTCCTTTGTGCAATCGAGGTGTCCGATTTTAAAATAGCTTTTCGGTGAAAGCACATTTTGCAATATTCTGAGTAGATAGCCCAGCCATCACGGCTAGCTATTTAGACACACACCAAGTTTAGCCCTGACCACACTCCGATTTACTATTAGAAAAGTTTGATTACCTTTGGTGTTCTTCGTCAGAATGTACTCCCAGGACTGCTACTTCAATAACAAATGTTGGTTTGGTTCAAAATAATCCATAGTTATATCTAAATAGCGGCGTTTTGTTCGTGCGTTCAAGACACTATCCGAAGTGTAAATAAGGGTCACGAGCATGGCGCATTTCGTGACAAAAGATTTCTAAATATTCCATTACCGTACTTCGAAGCATGTCAACCGCTGTTTAAAATCAATTTTTATGCCATTTTTCTCGTAAAAAAGCGATAATATTCCGACCGGGAATCTGCGTTTAGGTAAAAAGACGTAAGAAAACAAAGCATGGGGTCGACTCGGGCACGCGCCTGAGTCTCACAGTACTGTGACCAGCCACTATCCAAACGCGCTACTTTTTTTCAGCCAGAGCCTGCAAAGCCACGATTCAGCTTTTTGCCGCCTTCTGAGAGCCCATGGGAGCCGTAGGAAGTGTCACGTAACAGCAGAGATCCCCTGTAATGGATAGAGATAATCAAGAAGGCCAAGAAATGGTCAGAGAGGGCACTTCCTGTAAGGAATCTTCTCAGGTTTTGGCCTGCCAAATGAGTTCTGTTATACTCACAGACACCATTCAAACAGTTTTAGAAACTTTGGAGTGTTTTCTATCCAAAGCTAGTAATTATATGCATATTCTAGTTTCTGGGCAGGAGTAATAATCAGATTAAATCGGGTACGTTTTTTATCCGGCTGTGAAAATACTGCCCCCTAGCCATAACAGGTTAATTTGATCACCAGGATGGGATATGAGATATTCTATATGAATAACTATGATAGAGCTTCAGAACATTACAAAGTGTTCTGAGTTGAAACAACATTACCTTTAAACTGACAAAGACAAACAGGGCGACCTTTCGGACAGAAACAAGCAAAACACACAATAAACAAGCTTCACCGTGAGAACATGAGGTAATGCAAAACAGATTCATTCAGTAAAACTTCACACAGAACCTGTAAACAGTGGATTTACTGTAACCTTCTGGATTTTATCATTCACTTATGTTTTTTTATCTCTCTAAAATCACTTCCTCCATCAACGTATAGCCTGACTGAAAAGGAGCTCAGATCTGTTGTAAAGTATTCCACTAAAACGTTGAAGAGAGAGGGAGAGAGAGAAAGAGAGACAGAGAGAGAGAGGAAAGTTTAATACCTCCACATCTCTTAATGACAGCACTAGTAATTAGAGCGACTGCATTTTTATGTAGCCGCGAGTCAGAGGAAAACAAATAAAGGCGCTGGATATAGAAACCTTATTAGACGTAGAGTCCCTGAACAATTAAAGTATTTCTACTAGAGATTCTGACTGAACTATCCAATGAGAAGCCGTCGTTCACCGTGCATTTCGGTGGTCTCGACTTTAGTGGTGGTCTGTTCCAGACCTGTTTTGTGTTTCTTCCTCTCGTTGAGTTTTCTGCAGCCCAGCGCAAGCACACATAGAACTGTACTGGAATTCTGTCTTTGTGTGCTTTCAATTGAAGGAGAACAGTGTTAGGTAATGGGGCTGTGGGACCACTGGGGGGGGGGGGGGGGGGGGGGTGTCTATTGTCTGGTTTAGCTGTGACCTCTGAAACAAACACATTGTCTGGTTTAGCTGTGACCTCTCTGAAACAAACACGTTGTCTGGTTTAGCTGTGACCTCTCTGAAACAAACACATTGTCTGGTTTAGCTGTGATCTCTCTGAAACAAACACATTGTCTGGTTTAGCTGTGACCTCTGAAACAAACACATTGTCTGGTTTAGCTGTGACCTCTCTGAAACAAACACATTGTCTGGTTTAGCTGTGACCTCTCTGAAACAAACACATTGTCTGGTTTAGCTGTGACCTCTCTGAAACAAACACATTGTCTGGTTTAGCTGTGACCTCTCTGAAACAAACACATTGTCTGGTTTAGCTGTGACCTCTCTGAAACAAACACATTGTCTGGTTTAGCTGTGACCTCTCTGAAACAAACACATTGTCTGGTTTAGCTGTGACCTCTCTGAAACAAACACATTGTCTGGTTTAGCTGTGACCTCTGAAACAAACACATTGTCTGGTTTAGCTGTGACCTCTGAAACAAACACATTGTCTGGTTTAGCTGTGACCTCTCTGAAACAAACACATTGTCTGGTTTAGCTGTGACCTCTCTGAAACAAACACATTGTCTGGTTTAGCTGTGACCTCTCTGAAACAAACACATTGTCTGGTTTAGCTGTGACCTCTCTGAAACAAACACATTGTCTGGTTTAGCTGTGACCTCTCTGAAACAAACACATTGTCTGGTTTAGCTGTGACCTCTCTGAAACAAACACATTGTCTGGTATTCTAAGATGCGATGGCAAACGTTTGAGTTTGAGTTTATTTTTACAGGGACAGTGCACATGAATCAACGTTTCAGTTAAAGTGCCGTTTTTTTTTTATATATATAATTTTCAACCGCAGTCCCTGGGCAGGTTACTATTATTAAAAGGTAGACACAATTTTAGGATTAGTGTCCATAACAATTGTCACAATAACAATATTTTAAATTTACCGTGAAAATGTATTGCTTCAAAATTGTTATTTGGAAAATAAATTAGAGGCCAATAAATTCATTTTAGTTGTATATTTGTGATGTCTGTAACCCAGCATAGCATGTGTTTGTGTCAAGAGTCAGTGTGCAGCAGGTGGGACGGAGTCAGGCACAGGACACCTAGTAATAAAGGTCTTTACTCAACAAAACAACCAAATATTCCATGCAGGGAAACAAACTCAGCTCACAAACATACGCGACAGCTTAACACGGAACAAACACGCACAAAACCAATGGGGAAAGCAGAGGGTTAAATAGGGAACACTAATTGAGAAATGGAAAACAGCTGAGTACAATGAAGACCAAACAAATGGAAAAAGAAAAGGTGGATCGGTGGCAACTAGAAGGCCGGTGACGTTGAACGCCGAAGGAACAAGGAGAGGGACCAACTTCGGCGGAAGTCGTGACAGTTTGCTGATTAACCTAAAAATGCTCTTTTGAAATTACATTTGGTCTCTTTATCAAGTCACAAACACGGAAGTAGGAAATGAAACGGATAATTTACTGAAAGTGTGGACATTATTGAAGCTTTACTTAGCCAGAAACACATAAAATGTAATTACAAACATTTAACTTTCATATCCATCTTAATATAACATAAACCTAGTTTTAAGAAAATTCTGCATTACATATCAATCAAATCAATCAATGTCAGCTGAATTATTTGATTATTTTTATAGCACATTATAAAGTAACCTTTAAGAGACTTGAATGGGCTCAGAAACTATTCCCCTCACCCCATTCTGCAGGTCCTGTTCCTGACAAGGAGAGAATAAGAAAAGGAATTTTCTACAACAAAGGATTTTCATGAAGCATATCAGAGAGTCAGGATGCAGATGGAAAATTCTTTGTTATGAAGAAAAACACTTTTCATTCTCACTTGTAATTTTCTTGTAACAAAAGAAAGGTGTAAAAGTGTCCAGTGGGAGATGAGCTAGTGGTTTCTCCACCAGGGGGAAGTGGTGGGGCCTTTATGCAATGGGATCCTAATGGGTAGAGTTACAGTATGGTATTACACACACACACACACACACACACACACACACACCACACACACACACACA
>NC_138296.1:88590000-88685000 GCF_965601325.2 Salmo salar | reverse complement strand
GCACTGTGACAACCAACTCATGTGACAAGCAGCCCCTGTCTTGCCTACACTATCAGACCCAGACTCGGGCTTGGGCTCAGACTCAGCTCTAGTGCTAATACCCGTACTAACATAGTGGAGGGAGGGAGGGAGGGAGGGAGGGAGGGAGGGAGGGAGGGAGGGAGGGAGGGAGGGAGGGAGGGAGGGAGGGAGGGAGTAAACTAGCACTGACACATGAAAGGTGTCTACCTTCAGTGAAAGGACTCGGTGGGGGAGAGGTGGAGAGGAGGGGTTGAAAGGAGGGAGAGAGAGAGAAAAGGGAGGAATGGTGGAGAGTTGGGGAGAAGAGGAGAGAGGAGGGAGTCTGGGCCAAGACATAATGGGGAGAAATGTGTGGAGGTGAAGCTGCCTTTTTGTTCCGTCGGGCTAAATCATTATTATAAGAGGCTGTGTGTATTTTTGTTATTTTGTGCGGAGGGCCGTCGGGCCTGCGGGCCTGCGGGCTACGGCTGTACTGTCCCGGGTATTGGAGGTGGACAGAGAGACTGGGCTACTCACTCCGGGGTGGGAAACAGTGTTACTCAGGTATACAGGAGAAGGCATGTCATCAGTCTTTGGAGAGAGAGAGAGGGAGAGAGGGAGAGAGGGAGAGAGGGAGAGAGAGAGAGGAGGGATAGAGCGAGAGAGAGGGAGAGAGAGGGAGAGAGCGAGAGAGATAGAGAGACAGGGAGAGGGAGAGAGGGAGAGAGAGAGAGAGAGAGAGGAGGGATAGAGCGGGAGAGAGAGGGAGAGAGCGAGAGAGAGAGAGACAGGGAGAGAGAGAGACAGGGACAGAGAGAGAGAGAGAGAGAGAGAGAGAGAGAGAGAGAGAGAGAGAGAGGGAGAGCAAAAGAGAGAGACAGGGAGACAGGGAGAGAGAGAGAGAGAGAGAGAGAGAGAGAGAGAGAGAGGAGAGAGAGAGAGAGACAGGAAGAGCAAAAGAGAGAGACAGGGAGACAGGGAGAGAGAGGGTGGAGAGAGAAGTCATCCATTTGCCTTCCTGTCTTCCCAGGCCAACTATAGTGCTTGATTTGTTTGAACAATACCCAGTTGAGTATCAGTGTAAATTTATCCTAACATTATTGGAACATGCACGTCTGGCTTTATAAGAAAATCAACATTTAATTCAAAGGGAAAAACAAACATTTACAACAGGTAAAGTTGACCTGCATTGTCTCTGACTATATATCCCCATTTCCCTTTCTAAAAGTGTGACTTCCCCAGTCAGATATTGATCAATCTGCCCTCAGGGCCCTACCATCCCCTCCATTAATTACGTCCTCAAACGAGAGTGAACAGCAACAAGCAGCGATTCCTAAAGACAGACAAAGTAAGCTTGGCTAGATGTGACAGTTTTGCTTCTGTCCCTCTCCACGCTCCAACCTGGACTTGAACCAGAGACCCTCTGAACACATCAACAACAGTCACCCTCGAAAAAAATTGTTACATGTCGCTCCACGAAAGCCGCAGTCCTTGCAGAGCAAGGTAAACAACTAGCTCACAGGTCCTTGCAGAGCAAGGTAAACAACTAGCTCACAGGTCCTTACAGCGCAAGGTAAACAACTAGCTCACAGGTCCTTACAGAGCAAGGTAAACAACTAGCTCACAGGTCCTTACAAAGCAAGGTAAACAACTAGCTCACAGGTCCTTACAGAGCAAGGTAAACAACTAGCTCACAGGTCCTTGCAGAGCAAGGTAAACAACTAGCTCACAGGTCCTTACAGAGCAAGGTAAACAACTAGCTCACAGGTCCTTACAGAGCAAGGTAAACAACTAGCTCACAGGTCCTTACAAAGCAAGGTAAACAACTAGCTCACAGGTCCTTAAAGAGCAAGGTAAACAACTAGCTCACAGGTCCTTGCAGAGCAAGGTAAACAACTAGCTCACAGGTCTCAGAGTGAGTGACATCACTGATTGAAATGCTACTAGCGCGTACTGCTAACTAGCTAGCCATTTACACTGGTCACATAGAGTCTCAGTAATAAACATATCCACATTCTCAAAACAGAGATCACCTGTATCATCTTACACAGAATGTTACCATTTCATAACATTCTATAGAATGACCTGCATTCTACTGTATAGGCTGGCTGACACATTATAGCCCACCAATAAGGGCGAGCTTATCTCCTAAAACGTCCATTACAGGCCCAGCGTGGGTTCGTCTGAGCTGAGGGAGGTGACACAGTGACAGTGTTAGATAGGATCCGATTACTTTTAAACAGGCTTGGAGGAAAGATCACTCACAGAGGAGACCCAGGAAGCAGGAAATATATGACAGCTCCGTTTCTGTGGTCTGGGCACTTTCATTCATCTTCTGATGAAGAGAAGGTGTGTGATCTGGAGTTTTAGCAAGATGTGTCACTATGGTGACAAAATCTATCCTGTCATGCTGTAAATTCTTCATTGCTGCTCCTGGAGGACTGCATTACACTCAAGTTTTTGTGCACCACCATTCTCAAGGACTTAATGACTGAAGAACACTGGTAGCAAATAGGGGGGGTCAAAGTGTACCACAGCTTACTGAGCTAGGGATCATAAGGGGTCAAGAGTGGTTATTGGTGACTTGTCACCACCTCATAAACTTCAGGAAGGCATACAAGGCGTTAAAGGTCATGACCAGTTTCACTTCCCTATCAGGAATGTGTTTGTTAAATCCACATTAAGTTTTAATATCTTCCGTCATAACACGTCATTCTAAAGGGACATGCTGTTACCAGGAGACATCTGTCTGGCAAATTGTGGAACTCATAAAAATAAATCTAGATTTTGTTCATCTGCCTAACACTTGTCCTATGACTACTGCAGCTATGGAACACCGGCTGGCTCACTGGCTACTACAAGGCAAACCATGCCTGATCAGCTGAGCAACTTGCTACTAGCTTGTTTGAATGGCCATTACGGTAGCTAGATTGAATGGCCATTACGGTAGCTAGTTTGAATGGCCATTACGGTAGCTAGATTGAATGGCCATTACGGTAGCTAGTTTGAATGGCCATTACGGTAGCTAGTTTGAATGGCCATTACGGTAGCTAGTTTGAATGGCCATTACGGTAGCTAGTTTGAATGGCCATTACGGTAGCTAGTTTGAATGGCCATTACGGTAGCTAGTTTGAATGGCCATTACGGTAGCTAGTTTGAATGGCCATTACGGTAGCTAGTTTGAATGGCCATTACGGTAGCTAGATTGAATGGCCATTACGGTAGCTAGATTGCCAGCTAAAAGTTTTACTGCACCATTGTTATCTGACTGTTCTAAAAATAATAGACAAGAGGAGGGTAGAGGGATAGACTGGACCCTGTACCAGACACAACACTGGACCCTGTACCAGACACAACACTGGGCTGGACCCTGTACCAGACACAACGCTGGACTGGACCCTGTACCAGACACAACACTGGCCCGGACCCTGTACCAGACACAACACTGGGCTGGACCCTGTACCAGACACAACACTGGACCCTGTACCAGACACAACACTGGACTGGACCCTGTACCAGACACAACACTGGACCCTGTACCAGACACAACACTGGACTGGACCCTGTACCAGACACAACACTGGACCCTGTACCAGACACAACACTGGACCCTGTACCAGACACAACACTGGGCTGGACCCTGTACCAGACACAACACTGGACCCTGTACCAGACACAGCACTGGACCCTGTACCAGACACAACACTGGACTGGACCCTGTACCAGACACAACACTGGCCCGGACCCTGTACCAGACACAACACTGGACCCTGTACCAGACACAACACTGGGCTGGACCCTGTACCAGACACAACACTGGGCTGGACCCTGTACCAGACACAACACTGGACCCTGTACCAGACACAACACTGGACCCTGTACCAGACACAACACTGGGCTGGACCCTGTACCAGACACAACACTGGACCCTGTACCAGACACAACACTGGGCTGGACCCTGTACCAGACACAACACTGGACCCTGTACCAGACACAACACTGGACCCTGTACCAGACACAACACTGGACTGGACCCTGTACCAGACACAACACTGGACCCTGTACCAGACACAACACTGGACTGGACCCTGTACCAGACACAACACTGGACCCTGTACATCCTATGATGTCTTGCACACAGACACAATCATTCTCAAACAAACACACACACAGAGAAAATAAGGATGGAGAGATGGATCTACCCCGGTAGCAGGGGTCAAAGGTTATGTAAATGGTATCAGTGCCCTCAGGATCAAGGCTCTCTTGGGGATGAAACTGACCTTCCTCAGACTCCCCTGCCCTCTGACCTCTAACCCTGTGATGTATGGACCTGGGAAGACATGTCAGTTCCTTATTTGGTTGCTCATCAGATCTGTCAATCAAAGAGATAAACAACAAGTCCCGCCCACATGCCCATCATTGAACACTTTAAAGGAATGTGACCCTTGACCCCTGTGTAGTGTGTTCTAAAGGTCATTCACAGCTTATCAGTTAATCACCTGTGCACTGAATGAGAGGAAATATGACCTGGCATGAAAACAATTAGGGAATACTGTCTACAGGAAGAAAGTAGGTGGAATGGGAGTGATACTGTGTAGTGAAAAAGAGAGACAATACTGTGGAGATCTGAAAATAAAGAAAATATGTGTGTGTGGGGGTGGGGGGGTACTGTCTGCTGAAAACATGTAATGTTGAGAATACTATTTGCTGAAAATGAATTAAAATGGATTTAATATTGTGTACTGAAAAAAAGTTGACATGGAAAGAATACCGTCTAGAAATAAATAATAAACATCAGCTTGTGGGGAGTAATTGAGAACAATTCAAATCAGCACTTTTCTCTCCCTTGCTAATCGCTGCCTGGTTGTGAATCCGTTCCTTATGAACGTTTAGATCATTGGATCGTTACTGCATGTGCTGTACTCTTCCTTCTTTATTTATTCTTTCATTTTCAGACCCCCCCCCCGAAGTTTCTATCTGTGTCTCTCCTGAGATCCAACGGCTGCTCTACTTACCAGGAAATACTTTCTAGAAAGAGAGATGTAAATCTGGAGTCACCAGAGAGAGAGAGAGAACAGAGGGGGAAGTTCTGCTGTTTTACCCAGGAAACTATAGAAGGAAAATATTTCTGAAAAGATTGTGGGACAAAGGAAAGAATATGTCTTGTGTGGTTGCATGTTTGGACTACATTTCTGTGTTTGTTTGGGCTACATCAATACAATTCACTATAGTCCATATTTTTCATGACCCTTCTGGAGAACCCCCCCCCCCCCCCCCACCTCATTCCATTAATACAGTACAACAGAACCACACTCTCCGCTCTCTGTACTGTACTCTGTGTTCTGTGCTCTGTGCTCTGTGTTCTGTACTCTGTACTCTGTGTTCTGTACTCTGTGTCTGTGCTCTGTGTTCTGTACTCTGTGTTCTGTGTTCTGTACTCTGTGTTCTGTGTTCTGTACTCTGTGTGCTGTACTCTGTGTGCTGTACTCTGTGTGCTGTACTCTGTGTTCTGTACTCTGTGTTCTGTACTCTGTACTCTGTGTTCTGTACTCTGTGTTCTGTACTCTGTGTCCTGTACTCTGTGCTCTGTGTTCTGTACTCTGTGTTCTGTGTTCTGTACTCTGTGCTCTGTGTTCTGTGTTCTGTACTCTGTGTTCTGTGTTCTTTACTCTGTGTTCTGTGTTCTGTACTCTGTGTTCTATACTCTGTGTTCTGTGTTCTGTACTCTGTGTTCTGTGTTCTGTACTCTGTGCTCTGTGTTCTGTACTCTGTACTCTGTGTTCTGTGCTCTGTGTTCTGTGTTCTGTGCTCTGTGTTCTGTGTTCTGTGCTCTGTGTCCTGTGTCCTGTGTTCTGTGCTCTGTGCTCTGTGTTCTGTGTTCTGTGCTCTGTGTCCTGTGTCCTGTGCTCTGTGTCCTGTACTCTGTACTCTGTACTCTGTGTTCTGTACTCTGTGTTCTGTACTCTGTGTTCTGTACTCTGTGTTCTGTACTCTGTGTCCTGTACTCTGTGTTCTGTGCTCTGTACTCTGTACTCTGTACTCTGTACTCTGTACTCTGTGTTCTGTGCTCTGTGTTCTGTACTCTGTGTTCTGTGTTCTGTACTCTGTGTTCTGTGTTCTGTACTCTGTACTCTGTGTTCTGTACTCTGTGTGCTGTACTCTGTGTGCTGTGCTCTGTGTCCTGTACTCTGTGTTCTGTACTCTGTGTTCTGTACTCTGTGTTCTGTACTCTGTGTTCTGTACTCTGTGTCCTGTACTCTGTGCTCTGTGTTCTGTACTCTGTGTTCTGTGTTCTGTACTCTGTGTTCTGTGTTCTGTGTTCTTTACTCTGTGTCCTGTGTTCTGTACTCTGTGTTCTGTGTTCTGTGTTCTGTACTCTGTGCTCTGTGTTCTGTACTCTGTGCTCTGTGTTCTGTGTTCTGTACTCTGTGTTCTGTGTTCTGTGCTCTGTGTCCTGTGTCCTGTGTTCTGTGCTCTGTGTTCTGTGTTCTGTGCTCTGTGTCCTGTGTCCTGTGTTCTGTACTCTGTGTTCTGTACTCTGTGTCCTGTGCTCTGTGTGCTGTGTTCTGTACTCTGTACTCTGTGCTCTGTGCTCTGTGCTCTGTGTTCTGTGCTCTGTACTCTGTGTTCTGTACTCTGTGTTCTGTGTTCTGTGTCCTGTGTCCTGTGTTCTGTGTCCTGTATCCTGTGTCCTGTGCTCTGTGTCCTGTGTCCTGTGCTCTGTGTCCTGTGTTCTGTGTCCTGTGTTCTGTGCTGTGTTCTGTGCTCTGTGCTCTGTGCTTGTACTCTGTGTTCCTCTCCCCTTCTCTTTCTCTGCTCTCAGTGCAGTCTATTCCTCTCCTCTCTTCTCTCCTCCTCCTCCTCCTCTTCTCCTTCTCTCCTCTCCATCTCTCCTCTCCTCTTCCACTCCAGCACAACATTTATCAGCCCTAAGTAACTCTGACTAAAGTGATGGTGATGGTGCCAGGCGATCGCCAGCAGGCCAACAGCGGCCGTTCAGTCACTCCTCTTATCGATCCAGCCAGCTCCCCCCCCCCCTCTACTCCTGAGTGGCCTGTCCAGCTGCCCGCCCGACAACCCCGTCAGAAAGTCAATACCCTGATAAACACTGCCCTCCGCTTGGGCCCTGGATCCCTGGATTACCACTTTAGCAGCCAATTGTCTTGACAGTCAGAGAGAGAGAGAGAGAGAGAGAGACAGACAGAGAGAGAGAGAAAATCCCTGCTCCTAGTAAGTGAACATATTTAATGGAAAATTAGACTGTAAAATGTATTTATTTTTCAATGGACCCTGGAGGTGCGGTGTGTCATCGAGATGCAGCCTTTACACACTCATAAACAAGACAGGAAACATACGTAGAGCTCTGGCAAAGTACTCACAGAAGAGGGATTTATACAGGGTTTGGAATGGAGGCCGATATGCTTCCTAACTAAATGCTTGTGATTTACGTTCTAATGCTGAATACCAATGAGGTGCTTGAAAAACGATATGAGATGAAGTCTGATTTTAATTAACTGCATTGCAGGTTTTAAAACAACATTAAGTAAATGATAAAGAAGTCCCTTAAAGGGGGATGGAAACACTGTGATTTAGAACGCCAGATTTACATCCTAAAGTGTTTCCATTCCCCTTTAAAGCCGAAATAGATATGCATCACATGTACGTCGTACTTCCTGGTCCTGTCCCCTAATCTTTTGAATGCGCTTGAAAATTATATCATCAAATTGGAGGTTGGTCAGGGAGGATGGAGGTTGGTCAGGGAGGATGGAGGTTGATCAGGGAGAATGGAGGTTGGTCAGGGAGGATGGAGGTTGGAGGTTGGTCAGGGAGGATGGAGGTTGGTCAGGGAGGATGGAGGTTGGTCAGGGAGGATAGTGGTTGGTCAGGGAGGATGGAGGTTGGTCAGGGAGGATGGAGGTTGGTCAGGGAGGATAGAGGTTGATCAGGGAGGATAGAGGTTGGTCAGGGAGGATGGGTGGAAACATAACATGATCGTCTAGCAACCCAAAGGTGTTTGAATCAGATCATGTACAATTTTATCTAATTAGCAACTTTTCAACTACTTACTACTTTTTAGCTACTTTGCAACTTCTTAGCATGTTAGCTAACCCTTCCCCTAACCCTTTAACCTTTTCCCTAACCTTAACCTTAACCCTTTAACCTTTCCCCTAACCCTAACCTTAACCCTTTAAGCTAACCCTTCCCCTAACCCTTTAACCTTTCCCCTAACCCTAACCTTAACCCTTTAACCTTTCCCCTAACCCTAACCTTAACCCTTTAAGCTAACCCTTCCCCTAACCCTAACCTTAACCCTTTAAGCTAACCCTTCCCCTAACCCTTTAACCTTTCCCCTAACCCTAACCTTAACCCTTTAACCTTTCCCCTAACCCTAACCTTAACCCTTTAAGCTAACCCTTCCCCTAACCCTTTAACCTTTCCCCTAACCCTAACCTTAACCCTTTAAGCTAACCCTTCCCCTAACCCTAACCTTAAAGGGTTAGGGTTAGGGTTAGGGGAAGGGTTAGCTTAAAGGGTTAAAGTTATGGTTAGGGGAAGGGTTAGTGTAAAGGGTTAAGGTTAGGGTTGGGGGAAGGGTTAGCTTAAAGGGTTAACCTAACCCTAACCTTAAGCCTTTAACCTAACCCTTCCCCTAACCCTAACCCTAACCTTAACCCTTTACGCTAACCCTTCCCCTAACCCTAACCTTAACCCTTTAAGCTAACCCTTCCCCTAACCCTAACCTTAACCCTTTACGCTAACCCTTCCCCCTAACCCTAACCTTAACCCTTTAAGCTAACCCTTCCCCTAACCATAACCATAACCTTAACCTATTAACCTAACTCCTAACCTTAACCCTTAACCCTAACCTTAACACCTAACCTTATCCCTAACCTTAACCCCTTACCCTAACCCATAGCCTGTTGGCCACAACAATGTGGAATTCGTAATAAATCATATGTGCTGCAAATTCATAACATGTTGTAGGAATTGAAATTCATAAGGTATCACACGAGTTGAAATTCGTAACATATTATACTAAATGGATGGAGACAGATTTACATGTACTATTTTACGTCAATCCCTGAGTCCAGTTTGTGTCCCAACATAGTGCACTCTAGCTTTTTGGGCCCTGGTCAAAAGTAGTGCACTATAAATGAAATATTATGCCATTTGGGATGCAGCCAGTGTCTCGTAATGAACCACGAGGAAGAGCTGTCCTGTGTTAATTATCAAGGAGAACTTTGTGCAAAGACAGAGTGAAAAAAATAATTCCCTGACGCTGAGAGAAGTCTTCAACTTGGCTAATGTTTCGCTAATGGAACACGAAACACTGGCCCAGTCAGGGAACAAGAAGAGAACACGGAACATTGGCCCAGTCAGGGAACAAGAAGAGAACATGGAACATTGGCCCAGTCAGGGAACAAGAAGAGAACATGGAACATTGGCCCAGTCAGGGAACAAGAAGAGAACACGGAACATTGGCCCAGTCAGGGAACAAGAAGAGAACATGGAACATTGGCCCAGTCAGGGAACAAGAAGAGAACACGGAACATTGGCCCAGTCAGGGAACAAGAAGAGAACACGGAACATTGGCCCAGTCAGGGAACAAGAAGAGAACACGGAACATTGGCCCAGTCAGGGAACAAGAAGAGAACACGGAACATTGGCCCAGTCAGGGAACAAGAAGAGAACATGGAACATTGGCCCAGTCAGGGAACAAGAAGAGAACACGGAACATTGGCCCAGTCAGGGAACAAGAAGAGAACACGGAACATTGGCCCAGTCAGGGAACAAGAAGAGAACATGGAACATTGGCCCAGTCAGGGAACAAGAAGAGAAATCTAAACGACAAAAAGCATCTGGGACGGTATTCATAAAGCATCTCTTAGTAGGAATGCGGATCCAGGATCAGGTCCCCCCCCCCGCACATGTAAACATATCCATTGTGATCAACAAAAGAAAACTGATCACAGAACAGCGCTCCTAGTCTGAATCAGACTCCTCTGAGACTGAATAGAGAAACCAATGAGTCATGTTTGATGAATAATGAATGCGATGTGTGTCTAGGTCCTTAATTCGAAACAATAATCCTTGAAACTTCCCACAAAGACTCCTGACTACAGTATAGCTGTATAACTGCATAAGCTGTTTAAGCTTGTTTGAGACCTTTTAATTGAAGGTCTTTCCAATGTCCCTTTCATGTTCTCAAAGCGTTCCAATGTTAATTAAAAGCTTCTCCTCGTTAATGCTGACTACTGTCCATGTGTTTCTCCTCTTAATGCTGACTACTGTCCATGTGTTTCTCCTCCTTAATACTGACTACTGTCCATGTGTTTCTCCTCCTTAATGCTGACTACTGTCCATGTGTTTCTCCTCCTTAATGCTGACTACTGTCCATGTGTTTCTCCTCCTTAATACTGACTACTGTCCATGTGTTTCTCCTCCTTAATGCTGACTACTGTCCATGTGTTTCTCCTCCTTAATGCTGACTACTGTCCATGTGTTTCTCCTCCTTAATGCTGACTACTGTCCATGTGTTTCTCCTCTTAATGCTGACTACTGTCCATGTGTTTCTCCTCCTTAATGCTGACTACTGTCCATGTGTTTCTCCTCCTTAATGCTGACTACTGTCCATGTGTTTCTCCTCCTTAATGCTGACTACTGTCCATGTGTTTCTCCTCCTTAATGCTGACTACTGTCCATGTGTTTCTCCTCCTTAATACTGACTACTGTCCATGTGTTTCTCCTCCTTAATGCTGACTACTGTCCATGTGTTTCTCCTCCTTAATACTGACTACTGTCCATGTGTTTCTCCTCCTTAATGCTGACTACTGTCCATGTGTTTCTCCTCCTTAATGCTGACTACTGTCCATGTGTTTCTCCTCTTAATACTGACTACTGTCCATGTGTTTCTCCTCCTTAATGCTGACTACTGTCCATGTGTTTCTCCTCTTAATACTGACTACTGTCCATGTGTTTCTCCTCCTTAATACTGACTACTGTCCATGTGTTTCTCCTCCTTAATACTGACTACTGTCCATGTGTTTCTCCTCCTTAATACTGACTACTGTCCATGTGTTTCTCCTCCTTAATGCTGACTACTGTCCATGTGTTTCTCCTCCTTAATGCTGACTACTGTCCATGTGTTTCTCCTCTTAATACTGACTACTGTCCATGTGTTTCTCCTCCTTAATGCTGACTACTGTCCATGTGTTTCTCCTCTTAATACTGACTACTGTCCATGTGTTTCTCCTCCTTAATGCTGACTACTGTCCATGTGTTTCTCCTCCTTAATACTGACTACTGTCCATGTGTTTCTCCTCTTAATGCTGACTACTGTCCATGTGTTTCTCCTCCTTAATACTGACTACAGTCCATGTGTTTCTCCTCCTTAATACTGACTACTGTCCATGTGTTTCTCCTCTTAATGCTGACTACTGTCCATGTGTTTCTCCTCCTTAATGCTGACTACTGTCCATGTGTTTCTCCTCCTTAATGCTGACTACTGTCCATGTGTTTCTCCTCTTAATGCTGACTACTGTCCATGTGTTTCTCCTCCTTAATGCTGACTACTGTCCATGTGTTTCTCCTCCTTAATGCTGACTGCTGTCCATGTGTTTCTCCTCTTAATGCTGACTACTGTCCATGTGTTTCTCCTCCTTAATACTGACTACTGTCCATGTGTTTCTCCTCTTAATGCTGACTACTGTCCATGTGTTTCTCCTCCTTAATGCTGACTACTGTCCATGTGTTTCTCCTCCTTAATGCTGACTACTGTCCATGTGTTTCTCCTCCTTAATGCTGACTACTGTCCATGTGTTTCTCCTCCTTAATATTGACTACTGTCCATGTGTTTCTCCTCCTTAATACTGACTACTGTCCATGTGTTTCTCCTCCTTAATGCTGACTACTGTCCATGTGTTTCTCCTCCTTAATGCTGACTACTGTCCATGTGTTTCTCCTCCTTAATACTGACTACTGTCCATGTGTTTCTCCTCTTAATACTGACTACTGTCCATGTGTTTCTCCTCTTAATGCTGACTACTGTCCATGTGTTTCTCCTCCTTAATGCTGACTACTGTCCATGTGTTTCTCCTCCTTAATGCTGACTACTGTCCATGTGTTTCTCCTCCTTAATACTGACTACTGTCCATGTGTTTCTCCTCCTTAATGCTGACTACTGTCCATGTGTTTCTCCTCTTAATGCTGACTACTGTCCATGTGTTTCTCCTCCTTAATGCTGACTACTGTCCATGTGTTTCTCCTCCTTAATACTGACTACTGTCCATGTGTTTCTCCTCCTTAATGCTGACTACTGTCCATGTGTTTCTCCTCCTTAATGCTGACTACTGTCCATGTGTTTCTCCTCCTTAATGCTGACTACTGTCCATGTGTTTCTCCTCCTTAATACTGACTACTGTCCATGTGTTTCTCCTCCTTAATACTGACTACTGTCCATGTGTTTCTCCTCCTTAATGCTGACTACTGTCCATGTGTTTCTCCTCCTTAATACTGACTACTGTCCATGTGTTTCTCCTCTTAATGCTGACTACTGTCCATGTGTTTCACCTCCTTAATGCTGACTACTGTCCATGTGTTTCTCCTCTTAATACTGACTACTGTCCATGTGTTTCTCCTCCTTAATGCTGACTACTGTCCATGTGTTTCTCCTCCTTAATACTGACTACTGTCCATGTGTTTCTCCTCTTAATGCTGACTACTGTCCATGTGTTTCTCCTCCTTAATACTGACTACTGTCCATGTGTTTCTCCTCCTTAATACTGACTACTGTCCATGTGTTTCTCCTCTTAATGCTGACTACTGTCCATGTGTTTCTCCTCCTTAATACTGACTACTGTCCATGTGTTTCTCCTCCTTAATGCTGACTACTGTCCATGTGTTTCTCCTCCTTAATACTGACTACTGTCCATGTGTTTCTCCTCCTTAATACTGACTACTGTCCATGTGTTTCTCCTCCTTAATGCTGACTACTGTCCATGTGTTTCTCCTCCTTAATGCTGACTACTGTCCATGTGTTTCTCCTCCTTAATACTGACTACTGTCCTTGTGTTTCTCCTCCTTAATGCTGACTACTGTCCATGTGTTTCTCCTCCTTAATGCTGACTACTGTCCATGTGTTTCTCCTCCTTAATGCTGACTACTGTCCATGTGTTTCTCCTCCTTAATACTGACTACTGTCCATGTGTTTCTCCTCCTTAATGCTGAATACTGTCCATGTGTTTCTCCTCCTTAATACTGACTACTGTCCATGTGTTTCTCCTCTTAATGCTGACTACTGTCCATGTGTTTCTCCTCTTAATGCTGACTACTGTCCATGTGTTTCTCCTCCTTAATACTGACTACTGTCCATGTGTTTCTCCTCCATAATACTGACTACTGTCCATGTGTTTCTCCTCCTTAATACTGACTACTGTCCATGTGTTTCTCCTCCTTAATGCTGACTACTGTCCATGTGTTTCTCCTCCTTAATGCTGACTACTGTCCATGTGTTTCTCCTCCTTAATGCTGACTACTGTCCATGTGTTTCTCCTCCTTAATACTGACTACTGTCCATGTGTTTCTCCTCCATAATACTGACTACTGTCCATGTGTTTCTCCTCCTTAATACTGACTACTGTCCATGTGTTTCTCCTCCATAATACTGACTACTGTCCATGTGTTTCTCCTCCTTAATGCTGACTACTGTCCATGTGTTTCTCCTCTTAATGCTGACTACTGTCCATGTGTTTCTCCTCTTAATACTGACTACTGTCCATGTGTTTCTCCTCCTTAATACTGACTACTGTCCATGTGTTTCTCCTCTTAATGCTGACTACTGTCCATGTGTTTCTCCTCCTTAATGCTGACTACTGTCCATGTGTTTCTCCTCCTTAATACTGACTACTGTCCATGTGTTTCTCCTCCTTAATACTGACTACTGTCCATGTGTTTCTCCTCCTTAATGCTGACTACTGTCCATGTGTTTCTCCTCCTTAATACTGACTACTGTCCATGTGTTTCTCCTCCTTAATGCTGACTACTGTCCATGTGTTTCTCCTCCTTAATGCTGACTACTGTCCATGTGTTTCTCCTCCTTAATACTGACTACTGTCCATGTGTTTCTCCTCCATAATACTGACTACTGTCCATGTGTTTCTCCTCTTAATGCTGACTACTGTCCATGTGTTTCTCCTCCATAATACTGACTACTGTCCATGTGTTTCTCCTCCTTAATGCTGAGTACTGTCCATGTGTTTCTCCTCCTTAATACTGACTACTGTCCATGTGTTTCTCCTCTTAATGCTGACTACTGTCCATGTGTTTCTCCTCTTAATGCTGACCACTGTCCATGTGTTTCTCCTCCTTAATACTGACTACTGTCCATGTGTTTCTCCTCCATAATACTGACTACTGTCCATGTGTTTCTCCTCCTTAATACTGACTACTGTCCATGTGTTTCTCCTCCTTAATGCTGACTACTGTCCATGTGTTTCTCCTCCTTAATGCTGACTACTGTCCATGTGTTTCTCCTCCTTAATGCTGACTACTGTCCATGTGTTTCTCCTCCATAATACTCACTACTGTCCATGTGTTTCTCCTCCTTAATGCTGACTACTGTCCATGTGTTTCTCCTCCTTAATGCTGACTACTGTCCATGTGTTTCTCCTCCTTAATACTGACTACTGTCCATGTGTTTCTCCTCCTTAATACTGACTACTGTCCATGTGTTTCTCCTCCTTAATACTGACTACTGTCCATGTGTTTCTCCTCCTTAATGCTGACTACTGTCCATGTGTTTCTCCTCTTAATGCTGACTACTGTCCATGTGTTTCTCCTCCTTAATGCTGACTACTGTCCATGTGTTTCTCCTCTTAATGCTGACTACTGTCCATGTGTTTCTCCTCCTTAATGCTGACTACTGTCCATGTGTTTCTCCTCCTTAATGCTGACTACTGTCCATGTGTTTCTCCTCCTTAATGCTGACTACTGTCCATGTGTTTCTCCTCCTTAATGCTGACTACTGTCCATGTGTTTCTTCTCCTTAATACTGACTACTGTCCATGTGTTTCTCCTCCTTAATGCTGACTACTGTCCATGTGTTTCTCCTCTTAATGCTGACTACTGTCCATGTGTTTCTCCTCCTTAATGCTGACTACTGTCCATGTGTTTCTCCTCTTAATACTGACTACTGTCCATGTGTCTCTCCTCCTTAATGCTGACTACTGTCCATGTGTTTCTCCTCCTTATTGCTGACTACTGTCCATGTGTTTCTCCTCCTTAATGCTGACTACTTTCCATGTGTTTCTCCTCTTAATGCTGACTACTGTCCATGTGTTTCTCCTCCTTAATGCTGACTACTGTCCATGTGTTTCTCCTCCATAATACTGACTACTGTCCATGTGTTTCTCCTCCTTAATACTGACTACTGTCCATGTGTTTCTCCTCTTAATGCTGACTACTGTCCATGTGTTTCTCCTCCTTAATGCTGACTACTGTCCATGTGTTTCTCCTCCTTAATGCTGACTACTGTCCATGTGTTTCTCCTCCTTAATGCTGACTACTGTCCATGTGTTTCTCCTCCTTAATGCTGACTACTGTCCATGTGTTTCTCCTCCTTAATGCTGACTACTGTCCATGTGTTTCTCCTCCTTAATGCTGACTACTGTCCATGTGTTTCTCCTCTTAATACTGACTACTGTCCATGTGTTTCTCCTCCTTAATGCTGACTACTGTCCATGTGTTTCTCCTCTTAATACTGACTACTGTCCATGTGTTTCTCCTCCTTAATGCTGACTACTGTCCATGTGTTTCTCCTCCTTAATACTGACTACTGTCCATGTGTTTCTCCTCCTTAATGCTGACTACTGTCCATGTGTTTCTCCTCCTTAATGCTGACTACTGTCCATGTGTTTCTCCTCCTTAATACTGACTACTGTCCATGTGTTTCTCCTCTTAATACTGACTACTGTCCATGTGTTTCTCCTCTTAATGCTGACTACTGTCCATGTGTTTCTCCTCCTTAATGCTGACTACTGTCCATGTGTTTCTCCTCTTAATGCTGACTACTGTCCATGTGTTTCTACTCCTTAATGCTGACTACTGTCCATGTGTTTCTCCTCCTTAATACTGACTACTGTCCATGTGTTTCTCCACCTTAATGCTGACTACTGTCCATGTGTTTCTCCTCCTTAATACTGACTACTGTCCATGTGTTTCTCCTCCTTAATGCTGACTACTGTCCATGTGTTTCTCCTCCTTAATACTGACTACTGTCCATGTGTTTCTCCTCCTTAATACTGACTACTGTCCATGTGTTTCTCCTCCTTAATACTGACTACTGTCCATGTGTTTCTCCTCCTTAATGCTGACTACTGTCCATGTGTTTCTCCTCCTTAATACTGACTACTGTCCATGTGTTTCTCCTCTTAATGCTGACTACTGTCCATGTGTTTCTCCTCCTTAATGCTGACTACTGTCCATGTGTTTCTCCTCCTTAATACTGACTACTGTCCATTTGTTTCTCCTCTTAATGCTGACTACTGTCCATGTGTTTCTCCTCCTTAATACTGACTACTGTCCATGTGTTTCTCCTCCTTAATGCTGACTACTGTCCATGTGTTTCTCCTCCTTAATGCTGACTACTGTCCATGTGTTTCTCCTCCTTAATGCTGACTACTGTCCATGTGTTTCTCCTCCTTAATGCTGACTACTGTCCATGTGTTTCTCCTCCTTAATGCTGACTACTGTCCATGTGTTTCTCCTCCTTAATACTGACTACTGTCCATGTGTTTCTCCTCCTTAATGCTGACTACTGTCCATGTGTTTCTCCTCCTTAATACTGACTACTGTCCATGTGTTTCTCCTCCTTAATGCTGACTACTGTCCATGTGTTTCTCCTCCTTAATACTGACTACTGTCCATGTGTTTCTCCTCCTTAATGCTGACTACTGTCCATGTGTTTCTCCTCCATAATACTGACTACTGTCCATGTGTTTCTCCTCTTAATGCTGACTACTGTCCATGTGTTTCACAGTTCTCATGTTGCTCGGCACCTCTCCTGTCTTGACAAAGTGTGATATTGCTATGTAGTTATAAATGCCTGCATATTTGTATGATTGTCGTTGTATAAACCTATCGCAGCCAAGCAGAGATCCATGCTGAAGGTCTTTTACCTGTAATTATGGGATGGCTAGCTTTCCACAGTGCCTGGGACGCCTACCAGCTTGCCTTGGTCTTCATGGGGATTCTGGTCTTTTCTTGTGGTTGTCGCGCTGCAATTAACACTGTCTCCGTTTGCTGGGTGGCAAAACGCACTGAGACTGACACACACACGCGAACCCACGCACACGGCATGAACAGATGCACACACACACACACACACACACACACACACACACACACACACACACACACACACACACACAAAACACACACACACACACACACACACACACACACACACACACACACACACACACACACACACACACACACACACACACACACACACACACACACACACACAGACACACAGACACACACAGACACACAGACACACACACAGAGGAGCCTTTGGCTGGAGGCAATGGGAAAGAAAGCACATGATAGGAAAAACATAGTTAATTATGTTTGACAGGTATCTATTAAAGTGCCTTCTAAGCCAGACCTTGGAGGTCTTCACACATCTAATGGAAATATAGGCTGTGTCCCAAATGACACCGTTTTACCTATGTAGCGCACTACATTTGAACCCTAAAGGGTTCTTCGGCTGTCCCCAGACGAGCACCCTTTGAAGAATCCTTTTTGGTTCCAGTTAGAAACCTTTTGGTTCCAGGTAGAACCCTTTTGGTTCCAGGTAGAACCATTTTGTGTTCCATGTAAAAACCCTTTTGGTTCCAGGTAGAACCCTTTTGGGTCCAGGTAGAACCATTTTGTGTTCCATGTAAAAACCCTTTTGGTTCCAGGTAGAACCCTTTTGTTTCCAGGTAGAACCCTTTTGTGTTCCATGTAAAAAAACTTTTCACAAAGGATTCTACATGGAACCCAAAAGAGTTCTACATGGAACCCAAAAGGGTTCTCCTATGGAGACAGCCAAAGAACTCTTTTGGAACCCTTTTTTCTAAGAGCATAAGGCTCTGGTTAAAAGTAGTGCACCACATAGGGAATAGTGCAGTTTGGGGATACAGACATACACTCAAGTAGTTGGCATTTAAAATCATATTTCTGAGCCGAGGGGTTACATTTATACCAAATGATTTTCAAACATCATTCAAACAATGTTAACTAATCAAAATGTATGGTAAATAAGCTATCACAGCATTATTTATGGGGCTTAAATCAACAGAGAAAACAGCTCTTGGTTTACCCAATAAACCCTCACACCGCCTGGTATGGTTCTTTGGCGTGATTATACTTGTGCTGTGTTATCTTCATTTTGGTTATGGAAAAAGTGACAAAGTCAACGTTGTTTTGAATGGCAAACACTTTAACCCTGGCCTCCAGTGTCACGGACCCCTCCGGAACTTTCATTACTCACACCTATCCCCTATTTCCACTGATTAGTACTTGTATAAATGTGCCCTTTGGTTTCCATTGGGCTGTACATTACTATTACAATGTCCGTCGGTGCGTGTGAGTACATGTGCTGTGTGTTTTGGCTTTCGTGCCCTTGTGGATTGTACAGATGATTACGGGTCTCGTCCCGTGTGTTAGTCATTGTGTGTGCGCGTGTGTTAATTTATTCGATGTTCTCCTGCTCTTTTGGTTTGGGTTTCTAACCTGTGTTTTGTATAGTGATTGTTTGGTCTTCGTCCCGGTGCCTTTACACAGCACGCTGTAATTTGGGCTTAATAAAAAACCCTATTACGCATTCCTGCGTCTTCCTGCGCCGATTCGTTCATACCACCATGACAGAATAATCAACCATTAAGGGAGACAGCGGGAATGGCCTGTCCGACGATGCTGCAACTGGTCCGTCCGGCGTCGCCGCAACGGGTCCATCCGACGACGCCACTTCAGCAGCCACAACTGGCCCGTCTGATTTCGGTAACGGCCACTGGCCCGTCCGAAGACTATGCAACTTCTGCATCTGCATCGGGTCCTGATCGACCCGCACTGCGTTCCAATGATCGTCCTCAAGGCCGGTGTGATCGCGCTGCTGGGTTTCTACCCTATGTTTTGTTATGTGTTTGTTTGGTCTTCGTCCCCGTGCCTTTACACTGCACGCCGTCATTTGGGCTTAATAAAAAATCCTATTACACATTCCTACGCCTTTCTCCGAACCCTTTGTGTCAACGTGACATCCAGGGAAAAGTGGTGTTTGGTTATAGTGTCTCCAATAGGACCTGAAAGGATACAAAAATAACAAATGCTATTAGTCACATGTGCCGAATACAACAGGTGTACAGTGATATGCTTACTTACGAGCCCAAAACCAACAATGCACTTTAAAAAAAATACAGATAACAATAAGAAATAAAAGTAACAATGTAATTAAAGAGCAGCAGTAAAATAACGATAGCGAGAGTATATACAGGGGGTACCGGTACAGAGTCAATGTGTGGGGGCACCGGTTAGTTGTGGTAATATGTACATGTAGGTGGAGTTATTAAAATGACTATGCATAGATGACAACAACAGAGTGTAGCAGCGGTGTAAAAGGGGGGAGGTGGGGGGGCAATGCAAATAGTCTGGGTAGCCATTTGTTTAGGTGTTCAGGAGTCATATGGTTTGGGGGTAGAAGCTGTTTAGAAGCCTCTTGGGCCTAAACTTGAAGCTCCGGTACCACTTTCAGTGCAGTAGCGGAGAGAACAGTCTATGACTAGTGTGACTGGAGTCTTTGACAATTTTTAGGGCCTTCCTCTGACACCGCCTGGTATAGAGGTCCTGGGTGGCAGGAAGCTTGGACCCAGTGATGTGGGCCATTCGGCCGGAGTGCCTTGCGGTTGGAGGCAGAGCAGTTGCCATACCAGGTAGTAATGCATCCCGTCAGGATGCTCTCGATGGTGCAGCTGTAGAACTTTTTGAGGATCTGAGGACCCATGTCAAATCTTTTCAGTCTCCTGAGGGGGAATAGGTTGTGTCGTGCCCTCTTCACGCCTGTCTGAACAATGTTAGTTTGTTGGTGATGTGGACACCAAGGAACTTGAAGCTCTAAACCTGCTCCTCTGCAGCCCCGTCGATGAGAATGGGGGTGTGCTCGGTCCTCTTTTTCCTGTAGTCCACAATCATCTCCTTTGTCTTGATCACGTTGAGGGAGAGGTTGTTGTCCTGGCACCACATGGCCAGGTCTCTGACCTCCTCCCTATAGGCTGTCTCGTCATTGTCTGTGATCAGGCCTACCACTGTTGGGTCATCGGCAAACTTAATAATGGTGTTGGAGTCATGCCTGGCCGTGCAGTCATGAGTGAACAGAGAGTACAGGAGGGGACTGAGCACGCACCCCTGAGGGGCCCCTGTGCTGAGGATCAGTGTGGAGGATGTGTTGTTACCTACCCTTCCCACCTGGGGGCGGCCCGTCAGGAAGTCCAGGATCCAGTTGCAGAGGGAGGTGTTTAGTCCCAGGGTACTTAGCTTATTGATGAGCTTTGAGGGAGCTGTGGTGTTGAACGCTGAGCTGTAGTCAATTAATAGCATTCTCACATAGGTGTTCCTTTTGTCCAGGTGGGAAAGGGCAATAGAGATTGCATCACCTCTGGATCTGTTGAGGCGGTATGC
This sequence comes from Salmo salar, assembly GCF_965601325.2. Lineage (NCBI taxonomy): Eukaryota > Metazoa > Chordata > Actinopteri > Salmoniformes > Salmonidae > Salmo > Salmo salar. Next base: position 88,664,282 of record NC_138296.1, on the reverse strand, counting down.
GAATTGGAGTGGGTCTAGGGTTTCTGAGATAATGGTGTTGATGTGAGCCATGACCAGCCTTTCAAAGCACTTCATGGTTACAGACGTGAGTGCTACGGGTCGGTAGTCATTTAGGCAGGTTACCTTAGTGTTCTTGGGCACAGGCACTATGGTGGTCTGCTTAAAACGTCAGTATTACAGACTCAGACAAGGAGAGGTTGAAAATGTCAGTGAAGACACTTGCCAGTTGGTCAGCGCGTGCAGTACACGTCCTGGTAATCCATCTGGCCCTGCGGCCTTGTGAATGTTGACCTGTTTGTTGGTTAGACTCCGGGTTAGACTCACATCGGCTGTGGAGAGCGTGATCACACAGTCTTCAGGAACAGCTGGTGATCTCATGCATGTTTCAGTGTTATTTGCCTTAAAGCGAGCATTGAAGTAGTTTAGCTCGTCTGGTAGGCTCGTGTCACTGACAGGCTCTCGGCTGTGCTTCTGTTTGTAGTCTGCAATGTTTGGCAAGACCTGCCACATCCGACGAGCGTCAGAGCTGGTGTAGTACGATTCGATCTTTGTCCTGTATTGATACTTTACCTGTTTGACAGTTCGTCGGAGGGCATAGCAGGATTTCTTATAAGCTCCGGGTTAGAGTCCCGCTCTTTGAAAGTGGCAGCTCTAGCCTTTAGCTCAGTGTGGATGTTGCCTGTGATCCATGGCTTCATGTTGGGATATGTACGTCCCGTCACTGTGGGGACGATGTCATCGATTCACTTATTGATGAAGCCAATGACTGATGTGGTGTACTCCTCAATGCCATCGGAGGAATCCCGGAACTTATTCCAGTCTGTGCTAGCAAAACAGTCCTGTAGCTTAGCATCTGCTTCATCTGACCACTTTTTTATTGATGTAGTCACTGGTGCTTCCTGCATTAATTTTTGCTTGTAAGCAGGAATCAGGAGGATAGAATTGTGGTCAGATTTTCCAAATGGAGGGCGAGGGAGAGCTTTGTATGTGTCTCTGTGTGTGGAGTAAAGGTGGTCCAGAGTTGATTTTCCTCTGGTTGCACAATTAACATGCTGATAGAAATGTGGTAAAAACTGATTTAAGTTTCCCTGCATTAAAGTCTCTGGCTACTAGGAGGGTCGCCTCTGTGGGAGCATTTTCTTGTTTGCTTATGGCTGAATACAGCTCATTCAATGCTCTCTTAGTGCCAGCCTCTGACTGTGGTGGTATGTAAACAGCTACAAAAAAACAGATGAAAACTCTCTAGGTAGATAGTGTGGTCTACAGCTTATCATGAGATACGCTAACTCAGGCGAGCAATAGCTCGAGACTTCCTTAGATATCGTGCACCAGCTGTTATTTACAAAAATACATAGTCCGCCGCCCCTTGTCTTACCAGCCGCCACTGTTCTATCCTGCTGGTACAGCATATAACCAGCCAGCTGTAGGTTGATAGTGTGGTCGTTCAGCCACGACTCCATGAAGCATAAGATATTACAGTTTTGAATGTCTCATTGGTAGTTTAATCTTCCGCGTAAGTCATCTATTTTATTGTGCAAAGATTGCACGTTTGCTAGCAGAATGGAAGGAAGTGGGGGTTTATTCGATCGCCTACAAATTCCCAGAAGGCAGCTCGCCCTTCGGCCCCTTTTTCTCTGCCTCCTCTTCACGCAAATCATGGAGATCTGGGCCTGTTCCTGAGAAAGCAGTATATCGCTCGCGTCGGCCTCGTCAGACTCGTTAAAGGAAAAAATAATTCTGCTAGTCCGTGGTGAGTAATTGCTGTTCTGATGTCTAGAAGTTATTTTCGGTCATAAGAGACGGTAGCGACAACATTATGCACAAAATATGTAAAAAAAAATTACAAATTACAAACAACACAAATAAACGAAAAAAAACCTGAATAGTTTGGGGGCACGTAAAACGTCTGCCTTTTTATCCGGGTGTGTCTGTGTGTGCCTGCTCTGCTAGAGCCTGAAGATGTGGCAGACATGATGTCTGTAGCAGGGAATCAGGTACACCTGACCATGTGATCTCTACCTGACTATCTGACTGTCTGACTATCTGACTGTCTGACAGAGGCGGAAATCCCGGGGGGGACGGGGGGGACACGACCCCCCCATCCTGGGAAAAATATGATTTGTCCCCCCCAATATAACACTGAAACATAACTATGTAATTTAAATAATATTAATAATACGCAATGAAAGCAATTGTGCTGATTATAGACACTTAATAGCGCGTTTTTAAGTTTCAAAAGATTGCGACCCCCCCACCCTTTGCCTCACAATGGTTTGATCCACTGCCAGTTCTTTAGTTGGCAAGGTAACAGAGGGGTCGTGTCTACTGTCTGAAAGGCACTCAATGAACTTAACTGACCTGAGGTTAATCCAGTCAATCACGCACACACACTAGCTGAATATGCAGAGCTAGCGCGCAAATATTAATTATTAAGCTAGCTAGTACCTATTCCATTTATGTGGCGTCATCAAAGATGGAATCTTTGCTATCGTCAATTTATTCCAAGATCAGCATGCAGATGATGTAAGTTAGTGCTTCAAAGTCCCTGTGATAAGGTTAGCGATAAACTGAAGTCCAAACTGAACAGAACTACACTCTCCTACCATTGTCTTAAATATATTTAATGGTCTCGTTGCGAAAGCTAAATTGTCGCAAGGGAACTTTTATTTATTTATTTTATTTCACCTTTATTTAACCCGGGTAGCAAAGATTATAGCAAACACCACTGAAACTGAATTGGTGCTCGCTAGCTTTGCAAATTCAGCTATTGTTGGAAGCCAGCCAATATGAAACAAACTATTAAAATTACAAAAGGTTGCAGCATATGTTGTGTAAATGGTGAACTCATACAGCTGTCAACTCTTGTCATTTTAATCCATTTCACATTTGCTAGCTACCTTTTAGATTGAAGCCCAAATAGAATGATAGAAGATAAGATGATAGAAGCCCATCTCCTACTGTAAATAACCTACACACTGTGTGTGTGTAGCCAGCCAGCCAGGTAGAAAAATGGCAGAAAAATAAAAGACGGACATCAGAGTATTTTTCAGTACACCAAAACGCAAAGTAAGAACCCTAGTAGCCTAATATTTCAAAGACTACTTGATAAAATGTTCATAAGAAAGAAATGAAATTTTTATGGAAATGTTTCACAATGATGTCATTAGGCAGAGCAGGCAACAGATGGCACACAGACAGCAGAGTTGGGGACAGATATGCAGGGACAGACTGGCAGGGAGTCTCAGGTAAGTTTGTTGAGTCTTTGTTTGGCAACATTATGAAAGGTTCTACATTTTTTTTAATTGTAAAATAGGAACATAATTGGAAAATGCCATGGATACCCCCACTCTCAACTTAAACTGGTGACTGAACTAAGATTTGTTAAAGGCAATGGTATTGCTGTTGTGATTAGTTGTGTTGTTTTGGGTACCGGTAGTTAGGAGTACGGCAAACACCTTATTTCTTTGGTTCCTCAATATACATTTACCATATTACAATGTAGGCTATGTGTTACAGCACTACTTTTGGTGTCCCCCTCAGGAATTGCTCTTGAGAAAATGTCATGTAATTGTCCCCTCCAAAGTTGATATCAGATTTTTGCCCCTGCTGTCTGACTATCTGACTGACTGACTGACTGACTGACTGTCTGTCTGTCTGTCTGTCTGTCTGTCTGTCTGTCTGTCTGTCTGTCTGTCTGTCTGTCTGTCTGTCTGTCTGTCTGTCTGTCTGTCTGTCTGTCTGTCTGTCTGTCTGACTCTGTCTGTCTGACTCTGTCTGTCTGACTGTGTCGATCTGTTTGTATTTCTCACTGTTTCTCTCTCTCTCTCCCTTCAGTTTGAAGGGTTTGGGGATCACCTTTAAAGCCAGGGGAGATTAGGGTGATAGTTGTGTAGCCTCGTTCTTTTGTCTCCGTCCACATTCTTCAGAAATGTAAGAAGGCACCAATTATCTTTCAGGTCCTAATGCCCCAGGTCTTAGACGTGTACCTTTAAAAGCTCCTCAGGTTCATGTCCCCCAGCCATAGAGAAGACCATGGGATGTAGATGGGTTATCTTCCACTGCAATTATACTGTCCACCTACTATGCAAAAGAGCACAGAGAAAAGATTCCCAATAACAAAGCCAACACACCCAAAGGTCAGTTAGTTTACCCCTCAAAGGAAAACAACATTGTTACGTGTATCCTAGAGGAGGTACTGTAAGTCAATTACCAGGTTTGCTTCAAAAATTCTGATGCATAAATTATAAAATAAATGGTATATGATAAACAAGCTCGATCTGTGGCACATACTGGGAGATACTGGGAGATACTGGGAGATTCTGGGAGATTCTGGGAGATTCTGGGAGATACTGGGAGATACTGGGAGATACTGGGAGATTCTGGGAGATACTGGGAGATACTGGGAGATACTGGGAGATTCTGGGAGATACTGGGAGATTCTGGGAGATACTGGGAGATTCTGGGAGATTCTGGGAGATTCTGGGAGAGTGAACTGCCCTAACATGACGTCATCTGGCCAGTGCTGAATCTAATCAACATTTTTTTTTAAATGATATTATCTCTGTCCTCCAAGAGGCTCTGAGGTGTGAGATTATGGAGTTGTAGCTACTGTAGCTTCCTCTGCAGTGCCCATTTTCCTGCTTTCTGGTCTCTGCAGATCATCAAAGTCACAGGGCACATGTAGTGTGAGGGATTACAGTCTAAGGACAGCCCTGCCCCAACCCCATTCACATTTTGGCATGGGCGGGCAACAGCCTCGGTACAAGTGAGTTTTTAATGCATTCCATCTCACTTTAATTACTCCAATCTCTGCGAGGGCACACAGAAAAAAAAAGAAGAAATCCCTGAAAGCTTTCTCCGTTTTCTTGCCGAGCAGATTTACCCCACTGCCCTGCCAAGTCCGCGCCACGCTGCATCCTAAGATAGAATTCAAATTCAAATTGTGAGGCTAAAGAAAGTGCAGCTGTCACCCCGTGCCTCTACCCCTCTGGCCTGCGAAGTCCCCACCTCCCCCCGTCGGATCAAAGAGGAGCTGTCCTCCTCCTCTGCCCGGGTAAAAATGAGCGGTCCTGGCTGTAAGGCCTGCCAGTGTCTGGTCCCCCTGGGGCCGGGGCCGCCTGCCTAATCCCTCTCTCCTGACTCCACACTGACAGGCTGAATAAAGGCATTAAACCCCACAAAATAATTACCAATTTAAACATGGGGAGAAGCCATCAGGTATGGGGAGAGCAGATGAGGATGGTACTGGGTACTGTAGAGGTGGTTTTCCTGCCAAGAACAACCTGTATTTCTCCTCTTGTTCGGTAGGTTTTTGGTTCCAGAAGTTCTGGATGAGTGACCTTACACGGCGGTATCAGACCAGGAACAGACTTCTAAAAGGTCCCAGAAAGAGTCGCAATGTACGGGAACGTTTCTGCTGTCAGTGATGTGTCTGAATGTGGCCTCCATGACAGCAGAAATATGAACTAAGGTTTATAAGGGAAAGTGTTCATGTTTAGGAGTGGGCTGGGGTTGAGGTCTCTCTCTCTCTGTGTGTGTGTGTGTGTGTGTGTGTGTGTGTGTGTGTGTGTGTGTGTGTGTGTGTGTGTGTGTGTGTGTGTGTGTGTGTGTGTGTGTGTGTGTGTGTGTGTGTGTGTGTGTGTGTGTGTGTGTGTCTATGTGCGTGCACATGTCTGTACGTGTGCGTGTCCGTATTTGCCATCTGCAGATTAGTGTGCTACGAGGCCTGGGGTCCTAATCCAACAGCGCCACACTGCCAAATCCAGGTAAAGTGATCCTAAATCCACCCAGCGTTCACCCTCCTGTATTCTCCCTCTCCCTCTCTCCTTCCTATCTTCTCCCTCTCCTCTCCCTCTTTCCCTCCTATCTTCTCCCCCCTCCTTCCCTCCCTCCCTCCCTCCCTCCCTCCCTCCTCTCTTCTCCCTCTCTCCCTCCTATCTTCTCCCTCTCTCCCTCCTCTCTTCTCCCTCTCCTCTTCCTCCTCTCTTCTCCCTCTCCTCTCCCTCTCTCCCTCCTTTCTCCTTCCTCTCTTCTCTCTCTCCTCTCGCTTTCTCCCTCCTCTCTTCTCCCTTTCAACTCTTCTCCTTCTCCTCTCTTCTCTCTCTCCTCTCCCTCTGTTCTTGAATCGCTGTGGTAAGCCCCATCTATTAGTGCTGTAGAGATCAGTCTCTCTGCCATCCTCCTCTCTAAAGACCGGTAGGCTGCAAGACCCACGCACTGACAACTTAATCTCTTCTCTGAGAAAAGAAGGAGTGAATAGGGGGAATTGCCGTGTGACAAAAGAGTTCAGACTTGACCATGATTCTTTTCCATTCAGTCTTTCTCTGTCTGGGTGATTGGAGGCTGAGTCCAGAGGTTTACCTGTTCTCTCTTCAAACCAGAGAAATCTGGGAGGTTGGAGGCTGAGTCCAGAGGTTTACCTGTTCTCTCTTCAAACCAGAGAAATCTGGGAGGTTGGAGGCTGAGTCCAGAGGTTTACTTGTTCCCTCTTCAAACCAGAGAAATCTGGGAGGTTAGAGGCTGAGACCAGATGTTTACTTGTTCCCTCTTCAAACCAGAGAAATCTGGGTGGTTGGAGGTTGAGCCAAGAGGTTTACCTGTTCTCATCAAACAGGTTAATATCTGACTGTACAGCACTACACACGATACTATATTTGTCAAACTATTTGAAACCATTTTTATGTAGTTTCGTGTTCTCCATATTCAAGGCTTTCAATTATGTAAAATAACTATATAAATCAAAGATGATGTAATCTGACAGAAATACAAGTCCTTGAGAGGCCTGAGAGACTGTGCAATATGTGTTCTCTTCAGTCATGCCAAAACCAAAATTCTTGTGCCCTGATCAGCTCATCTTAACACGCACGACTGACTCCTCTTGGCAGAGTGACAGACACATCCTGTAAATCAACCAAGTATTTACATACCTTTTTATCTTCCTCTGCATTCAATAACCGCCACTGATTGAGCAAGCAACAGTGACGAATGTACACACACACAAGTACAGGCACACACTCACACAACGAAACCGCCGAGAGCTGAAGCGCATAGGGCGTAAAAATTGTCTGTCCTCGGTTGCAACACTCACTACTGAGTTCCAAACTGTCTCTGGAAGCAACATCAGCACATTAACTGTTTGGTCGGGAGGTTCATGAAATGGGTTTCCATGGCCGAGCAGCTGCACACAAGCCTAAGATCACCATGCGCAATGCCAAGCGTCGGATGGAGTGCTGTAAAGCTTGCCGGCATTGGACTCTGGAGCAGTGGAAACATGTTCTCTGGAGTGATGAATCTGGCAGTCCGTCGGACTATTCTGGGTTTGGCAGATTCCAGGAGAATGCTATCTGCCCCAATGCATAGTGCCAACTGTAAAGTTTGGTGGAGGAGGAATAATGGTCTGGGCTGTTTTTCATGGTTTGGGCCCCTTAGTTCCATTGAAGAGAAATGTTAACGCTACAGCATACACTGACATTTTAGATGATTCTGTTCTTCCAACTTTGTGGCAACTGTTTAGGGAAGGCCCTTTCCTGTTCCAGCATGACAATGCCCCTGTGCACAAAACAAGGTCCATACAGCAATGGTTTGTTGAGGTCGGTGTGGAAGAACTTGACTGGCCTGCACAGAGCCTTGACCTCAACCCCATCGAACACCTTTGGGATGAATTGGAACGCTGACTGCAAGCCAGGCCTAATCATCCAACATTAGAGCCCAACCTCACTAATGCTCTTGTGGCTGAATGGAAGCAAGATCCCGCAGCAATGTTCCCACATCTAGTGGAAAGCCTTTCCAGAAGAGTGGAGGCTGTTATAGCAGCAAAGGGGGGACCAAATCCATATTAATGCCCATGACTTTGGAATGAGATATTTGACATGCAGTTGTCCACATACTTTTGGTCATGTAGTGTATGTAGATATGCACACACACACACGCACATACACATAAAAACACACACAAGAGTCCGCTTCAGGGCACGCTGTTAGATCCACCTGCTCTGCTCTGTAATGGCTGGTATTCCATTGATGTTTCTCATTTTATTCTCCATCCGCTGGAGACAGGGTGTGTGTCTGATATGACTTCTGGTTTGGGGTGTCTGACAGTGCCAGAACTACAGAACTGTGAGTGTATGTATGTGTGTGTCTATGTGCGTGCGAGTGTGTGCTTGTGCCCATGTGAAAAAAATACTGTAAAAAATATAAGAAATAGTGTGTTATAAATACTGTAATATTCGCTGTAGTGTTTTTGCAGACTTTACTGTAGTATTCACTGTTTTGCTGACTTTACTGTAGTATTTAAAAGTCTGCAAGTATTTAGTTAACTATAGTATAAATACTGAAGTAAAATAAAACTGTAGAGTATACTACAGTAATTAATGTAGTATTTTTGCAGACTGTACTATATACAGTAGTATTTACTGAAGTGTTTTTGCAGACTGTAGTATTTGCTATAGTGTTTTTTTTTAATCTTTAACATAGAAGTGTAGGTTTTCTCCTTCAGGCAACATAGTGGATGAATACATAACGAGTACATTTTCCATGACCTGTAGCTAGGAACAGTTACCTCAGTGCGTCTGCTCTTTTCTATAATGTGTACAGAACACATTACATTGTCTACCTGGCATGTAGGTTTCTCACATATGGGTGGCACAAGTTGCGATATAGGGTATATGCAAATGAAATACTGTAGTATTTACTGAAGTTTAAAAAGTGTTGTGTTTTTGAGGACTGTAGTGTTTTTGTGGACATTAATGTAATATTTACTACAGTGGTTTTTGTGGATAATACTGTAGTAAATAGTAAAGTACGATTACAAAAAAACTGATATGTGGAAATCTATTTTTCATCTTTGTATCCTAAAATGATAATTTCACGGTCAAATTATCATTCTGATTTATGAGTTGGGCTTTGTTTTCCAACTGCCAACTCAATTTGAAGGTACTAATTTTATCTTGTTGATTGAAAATCTGCCCTTGGTATTGTTTGGGGCTAAATCCATAATCCGTTTACCTCTCTACTGACTCCGTTGTAACCCACAAGACGATGTGTATGTCCCAAATGGCACCCTCTTCCCCTACATAGCGCACTACTTTTGACCAAGGCCTATAGGGCTCTGGTCAAAAGTAGTGCACTAAATAGGGAGTAGGGTGCCATTTAGGGTACATCCTATGTCAATGCCACTTTCTGAACTGTGTATTATTCACCAATGAAAACAATTATGTAAGTAAGTTTAAATTAGAGAACAACTATAACAGGGTTTCTAGTGTTCTAGGACATTACCTTTTAACATGCTTCCTGTTTACACTGTTTGTTACAATGTCCAACTTCACAAACATTCCCTTGACGATATAGCCTGGTCCCAGATCTCTGTGTATGTTAGCTAACTTCTCACTCTAATACGTCTCTGACTGACTGTTTGTTATCTAACTCACTAAATACATTTTCTGACATTCATGGAGATGGCATTCATGGAGATTGCATTCATGGAGATTTGCATTCATGGTATTTGCTGTGCATGTCTGCTCAGCTGTAAATTACCTTCTTTGGGATCAAATCAAATGTATTTATATAGCCCTTCTTACATCAGCTGATATATCAAAGTGCTGTACAGAAACTCAGCCTAAAACCCCAAACAGCAAGCAATGCTGATGTAGAAGCACGGTGGCTAGGAAAAACTCCCTAGAAAGGCCAAAACCTAGGAAGCAACCTAGAGAAGAACCAGGCTATGAGGGGTGGCCAGTCCTCTTCTGGCTGTGCCGGGCGGGGATTATAACAGAACATGGCCAAGATGTTCAAACGTTCATAGATGACGAGCAGGGTCAAATAATAATCACAGTGGTTGTAGAGGGTGCAACAGGTCAGCACCTCAGGAGTAAATGTCAGTTGGCTATTCATAGCCGATCATTCAGAGTATCTCTACCGCTCCTGCTGTCTCTAGAGAGTTGAAAACAGTAGGTCTGGGACAGGTAGCACATCCGGTGAACAGGTCAGGGGTCCATAGCCGCAGGCAGAACAGTTGAAACTGGAGCAGCAGCACGGCCAGGTAGTCCTGAGGCATGGTCTTAGGGCTCAGGTCCTGTGAGTGAGAGAGTGAGAGAGAATACTTAAATTCACACAGGACACTGAAATACTCCAGATATAACAGACTGACCCTAGCCCCCCCCCCCCGACACCAAAACTACAGCAGCATAAATACTGGAGGCTGAGACAGGAGGGGTCAGGAGACACTGTGGCCCCATCCGACGATTCCCCCGGACAGGGCCAAACAGGCAGGATATAACCCCACCCACTTTGCCAAAGCACAGCCCCCACACCACTAGAGGGATATCTTCACCCACCAACTTACCACAAGGCCGAGTTTAGCCCACAAAGATCTCCCCCACAGCACGAACCCAAGGGGGGGCGCCAACCCAGACAGGAAGATCACGTCAGTGACTCAACCAACTCAAGTGATGCACCCCTCCTAGGGACGGCATGGAAGAGCACCAGTAAGCCAGTGACTCAGCCCCTGTAATAGGGTTAGAGGCAGAGAATCCCAGTGGAGAGAGGGGAACCGGCCAGGCAGAGACAGCAATGGTGGTTCGTTGCTCCAGTGCCTTTCCGTTCACCTTCACACTCCTGGGCCAGACTACACTCAATCATAGGATCTACTGAAGAGATGAGTCTTCAACAAAGACTTAAAAGTCTGCGTCTCTCACATGGGTAGGCAGACCATTCCATAAAAATGGAGCTCTGTAGGAGAAAGCCCTGCCTCCAGCTGTTTGCTTAGAAATTCTAGGGACAGTTAGGAGGCCTGCGTCTTGTGACCGTAGCGTACGTGAGGTATGTACGGCAGGACCAAATCGGAGAGATAGGTAGGAGCAAGCCCATGTAATGCTTTGTAGGTTAGCAGTAAAACCTTGAAATCAGCCCTTGCCTTAAAACAGGAAGCCAGTGTAGAGAGGCTAGCACTGGAGTAATATGATCACATTTTTTAGTTCTAGTCAAGATTCTAGCAGCCGTGTTTAGCACTAACTGAAGTTTATTTTGTGCTTTATCCGGTAGCCGGAATGTAGAGCATTGCAATAGCATTGTAATAACCTAGAAGTGACAAAAGCATGGATACATTTTTCTGCATCATTTTTGGACAGAAATTCTGATTTTTGCAATGTTACGTAGATGGAAAAAAGCAGTCCTTGAAACAGTCTTGATATGTTCATCAAAAGAGAGATCAAGGTCAAGAGTAACGCCGAGGTCCTTCACAGTTTTATTTGAGACGACTGTACAACCATCAAGATTAATTCAGATTCATTTCTTGGGACCGAGAACAAACATCTCTGTTTTGTTCGAGTTTAAAAGTAGAATATTTGCAGCCATCCACTTCCTTATGTCTTGAACACAGGCTTCCAGCGTTGGCAATTTTGGGGCTTCACCATGTTTCATCAAAATGTACAGCTGTGTGTCATCCGCATAGCAGTGAAAGTTAACATGATGTTCCCGAATGACATCACCAAGAGGTAAAATATATAGTGAAAACAATGGTGGTCCTAAAATGGAACCTCGAGGAACACTGAAATTTACAGTTGATTTGTCAGAGAACAAATCATCCTCAGAGACAAACTGATATCTTTCTGACAGATAAGATCTAAACCAGGCCAGAACTTGTCTGTGTAGACCAATTTGGGTTTCCAATCTCTCCAAAAGAATGTGGTGATCGATGGTATCAAAAGCAGGGATCGGTGTCCCTTCCACGGGACGGTTGAGCCGTAGGCTAATGCGACATGAGGTTGTAAGTAACAAGAAAACATCCAAGCACATAGATATATCTGATATTGGCAGAAAGCTTAAATTCTTGTTAATCTAACTGCACTGTCCAATTTACAGTAGCTATTACGGTGAAAGAATACCATGCCATTGTTTATGGAGAGTTCACAATTTTGAACATGAAAAGTTATTAAGGATAGGGGGCAGTATTTTCACAGTCAGATGAAAAAAGTGCCCAGAGTAAACTGCCTGCTACTCGGGCCCAGAGTCAAATATTTGCATATTAGTAGATTTGGATAGAAAACTCTGAAGTTTCTAAAACTGTTGGAATGATGTCTGTGAGTATAACAGAACTCATATGGCAGGCAAAAACCTGAGAAAAATACAACCAGGAAGTGGGAAATCTGAGACTTTTAGTTTTTCTTTTGAATCCCTATCGAAACTACAGTGTCTGTGGGGTCACGTTGCACTTCCATTGGCTGTCAACAGCCTTTAGAAACTCGTTTCATCCTTCTCCTGTTACTGGGCAGAGAATAGGAGCTCAGTCAATCAGTGGACTGCCTGAGGACAAAGGACTTGGTTATGCACAAGCACACAGTTCCTTCTTTTTCTTCTGGAATGAATACGCTATTGTCCGGTTGGAATATTATCGCATTTTTTTTACGATAAAAAGACCCTAAGGATTGATTGTAAACAACGTTTGACATGTTTCTACGAACGGTAATGGAACATTTTGACTATTCGCTTCTGGATTTACACTCGCGCATTATGCCTTTGGATAGTGATCTGAACGCACGAACAAAAGGAGGTATTTGGACATAAATATGGAGTATTTTGAACAAAACGAACATTTCTTGTGGAAGTAGGAGTCCTGGGAGTGCATTCTGACGAAGATCAGCAAAGGTAAGTGAATATTTATAATACTAATTCTGAGTTTAGTTGACACCAGAACTTGGTTGGTATCTGTATAGCTTACTTTGATGGTTGAGCTCTGTACTCAGAGTATTGAAAAATGTGCTTTCGCCGTAAAGCTATTTTGAAATCTAACACAGCGGTTGCATTAAGGAGAAGTGTATCTATAATTCTTTCAATAACTGTTGTAAAGTTTATCAACGTTTATGATGAGTATTATTGTAAATTGATGTGCTCATTCACTGGAAGTTTTGGGTGGCAATACATTTTCTGAACATCACGCGCCAATGTAAAATGGGGTTTTTGGATATAAATATGAACTTTATCTAACAAAACATACATGTATTGTCTCACATTGAGTCCTGAGAGTGTCATCTGATGAAGATCGTCAAAGGTTAGTAATTAATTTTAGCTGTATTTCTGGTTTTTGTGGCGCCTCTCCTTACTTGGAAAATGGCTGTTTGGCTTTTCTTGTTTAGGTGATGTGCTAACATAATCTAATGTTTTGCTTTTGCCGTAAAGCCTTTTGGAAATCGGACATTGTGGTTAGATTAATGAGAATCTTATCTTTAAAATGATGGATAATACTTGTATGTGTGAGAAATTTGAATTATGAGATTTTTGTTTTTTGAATTTGGCGCTGTGCTATTTCACTGGCTGTTGTCAAATCGATCCCGCTAATGGGATTCGCGTGTTAAGGGGTCACTAAGAGGTTTTAACCTGTCTGGGATAGGGGGCAGTATTTTCACGGCCGGATAAAAAACATACACGATTTAATCTGGTTACTACTCTTGCCCAGAAACTAGAATATGCATATAATTAGTAGATTTGGATAGAAAACACTCTAAAGTTCCTAAAACTGTTTGAATGGTGTCTGTGAGTATAACAGAAGTCATATGGCAGGCAAAAACCTGAGAAGATTCCATGCAGGAAGTGGCCTGTCTGACAATTTGTAGTCCTTCTGTTGCATCTCTATCGAAATTACAGCATCTGTGCTGTTACGTGACACTTTCTAAGGCTTCCATTGGCTCTCTAAAGCCTTCAGAAAGCGGAATGACATGTCTCCTGTCTCTGGGCAGATAACAGGAGCAGAGTTTGTAATTGGTCTGCCTGGGGACAGTGAGACTGGAGGTGCGCATTCACGAGACCTCGCAATTTTTTTTATTTTCCTCTTTGAATGAATACAATGTTGTCCGGTTGGAATATGATCGCTATTACACGAGAAAAATTGATTTTAAACAGCGTTTGACATGCTTCTAAGTAAGGTAATGGAATATTTGATTTTTTTTGTCACGAAATGCGCTCGCGCGTTACCCTTCGGATAGTGACCTGAACGCACGGAGAAAACAGAGGTATTTGGATATAACTATGGATTATTTGGAACCAAAACAACATTTGTTGTTGAAGTAGAAGTCCTGGGAGTGCATTCTGACGAAGAACAGCAAAGGTAATCCAATTTTTCTAATAGTAATTCTGAGTTTAGGTTGCCCCGACATTGGCGTGTGTCAAAATAGCTAGCCTGTGATGGCTGAGCTATGTACTCAGAATATTGCAAAATGTGCTTTCGCCAAAAAGCTATTTTAAAATCTGACATAGCGTTTGCATAAAGGAGTTCTGTATCTATAATTCTTAAAGTAATTGTTATGTATTTTGTCAATGTTTATCATGAGTAATTTAGTAAATTCACCGGAAGTTTGCGGTGGGTATGCTAGTTCTGAACATCACATGCTAATGTAAAAAGCTGTTTTTTTATATAAATATGAACTTGATTGAACAAAACATGCATGTATTGTATAACATAATGTCCTAGGAGTGTCATCTGATGAAGATCAAAGGTTAGTGCTGCATTTAGCTGTGGTTTGGGTTTTTGTGACATATATGCTTGCTTTGAAAATGGCTGTGTGATTGTTTTTGGCTATGTACTCTCCTGACATAATCTAATGTTTTGCTTTCGCTGTAAAGCCTTTTTTGAAATCGGACAATGTGGTTGGATTAATGAGAGTCTTATCTTTCTAATGGTGTAAAATAGTCATATGTTTGAGAAATTGAAGTTATAGCATTTGAGGTATTTGTATTTCGCGCCACGCGATTCCACTGGCTGTTGAATAGAGTGGGACGCTAACATCCCACCTAGCGCAGAGAGGTTTTAACATGACACTCGGGAAGAACGCCTCCGATCTGGGGTCTTTATCACACAATTGGTGTCACTGAGTTTCTTTTCCACAAGATATGGTCCATAAAAACGTGCTGACAGATGAGCCAGGGATTGGCAACAAAACTATAACTTGATCCCCTGGTGCAAAAGAACAGCCAACAGCCTTTTTGTCATAATGCAACTTCATGCGTTTGAGTAGAGGAGAGAGACTTTTGGGCTAACGCACATGCAGCGTGCAGTCTCTCCCGCATCTTACTGACATAATCTAACACATTTTTAGGGGCGCTACTGGGTG
The DNA here is from genome assembly GCF_965601325.2 of Salmo salar. Classification (NCBI taxonomy): domain Eukaryota; kingdom Metazoa; phylum Chordata; class Actinopteri; order Salmoniformes; family Salmonidae; genus Salmo; species Salmo salar. The sequence continues at coordinate 88,649,185 of NC_138296.1, read as the reverse complement.
TAGGAGATAAGATTTGCTCCTTCAAAACTTTCAGCGGACCCTTTGGGGTGTGTCCAAACACAAGGTCAGCAGGGCTGAACCCTAAGGACTCTTGTACTGTTTCGCTAATAACAAATAGGACAAAGGGCACCCCCTCATCCCAATCGGTACTGGTATCCATGCAATACTTGCGTAGCATTGCCTTCAGCGTCTGATGCCAGCGTTCGAGAGCCCCTTGACTCTCCGGATGATACGGACTGGAGACCTGATGGGAAATACAGCGTCTTCAACACATTAGAGAACAGCATTGACATAAAGTTGGATCCCTGATCAGTTTGGATTACTTTAGGGAGTCCAAACATAGAGAAGAACTTCACTAGTGCCTTCACCCCAATCTTAGACGTTATAGTACGGAGAGGAATAGCCTCTGGGTATCGAGTAGCACTGCACATTATTGTTAGTAAGAACTCATTTCCTGACCTGGTTTTCAGCAACGGACCTACACAATCAACTATCACTTTTTCAAAAGGTTCCCCCACCACAGGAATCGGGCAGAGCGGAGCACGAGGAACTGTTTGATTCGCTTTCCTAGTGAGTTGACATATGTGACATGTTTTACAAAATTGGACAACGTCAGACTTCAAACCTGGCCAAAATAAAAATGTCGAAGGACTCGGTTATAAGTCTTCGTGACCCCTAAGTGTTCGGACCAAACCTGGTCATGGGCGAGTGACAACACCTGCTGTCGGAATGGTGTAGGAACAACCACTTGACACACACTTCACTCCAGTCACTAACGGTGTCATGAGCTGCCCATTTACGCATCAAAACTCCTGCTTCCATAAAGTAGGCAGTCTCTTTAGTTTTAGCTTCCTCAATGGAAATTACCGAAGCAAAACACTTGCGAAGACTGGTGTCTCCTTTTTGACATTCAATCACCTTCTCGGGGGTGACAGACAAAAGAATGTCATGTAATTGGGGCGATTTCGCTTTCCCCTGCCTTAGTTTTTATGGGGGTAAAAACTGTCGGCATTGCAGAAGGAATACTCGGTGCATTGTCTTCTCTCAACCTTCTCAAAAATGGAACTAGCCAAATCCACCACATCTCCTAGCTTGCGAGATTGTGCCCTCGTTAACACACAAGCTGGAAAAACATGTGGAAATGCTTGAACCAATTTATCATCTGTATTTCTGATTTCTGGGTTGTCTACTACCTCTAATAAAGGAGTGACGTTACCACCAGCCATATCATTCCCTAGTAACAATGTGACTCCTTTTACTGGCAGAGTAGACACTACACCAACAAGGAAACATCCTGATACCAAGTCTGACACTAATTGGACCCAGTGTAATGGTACAGGTACTGTTTTTGTCTCTATCCCCTGTAATATGACATGCGAGCCACAATACGTTTCAGAGGACCAGGGTAAAGCATCAGCAAAGATTACTGACTGAGCCGCCCCGGTGTCTCGTAAGATTTGAATGAGCTTTTGATCAGCTTGTTCTCCAGTTATGGAAACACAACCGGCAGATATAAACGGAGCATAGACAGGATCCGGTTTCTCAAATGCTGAATCAATAACTCGGTCCAACGGACGAGCCATAGACTTGACTAAACTTTTCTTTTTTGGGGACGGTGACAGGGACTGTTTCGGTTTATCCGCAATCACATGACCCTTTTGGTGACAGTAAAAACATTCACGGACTTCATGAAAAGGCTTAGGGTTGTCAGAGGAAAAGCGACCTGAACGAGGCACTCATGATGTAATCGTCCGGCCTTCAAAACGAGGTGCACCAAAGACAGTCTTGTTTGTCAAAGCGTACTCATCTGCCAACACTGCTGCCTGGGCCAATGTCACCACTTTCTGTTCATTTAAATGAACTACAATTCTATCAGGGAGGTTGCTTTTAAAATCCTCCAACAGTATCAACTCCTGAATATCAGCAAAGGTGTTAGCTTTGCTGGCTGAACACCAGCGATTAAACAGAGACTCTTTGTCCCTTGCAAACTCAACAAAAGTACGGTGAGGTGTTTTTTTGTGGTTCCTGAAGCGCTGTCTATAAGCTTCAGGTACCAACTCATAAGCCCGCAACACGGTAATTTTAACTGTATCATACTTTAAACTGTCTTCCAGGGAGAGAGCAGCTACTACTTCCTGGGCTTTCCCAGACAATTTGCATTGTAACAGGAGCGGCCAAACCTCGAGTGGCCAATGCAGCGCAGTGGCCACACATTCAAAAGCAGAGAAATGGGAATCAACTTCCGACTCTCGGAATGGAGGGACTAAAGCTATATTTTTACTTACATCAAAGTGGGCTTGATGATAAGCAGCTTGTGGAGTCGCACTGGAGCCAGCGTCTCGCTCCAGTTGTCAGATCCTCACCTCCTTGTCAATTTCCATTCTCCTAATTTCAAGATCAAACTGCATCTGTCTGTCTTTTTCTTTTTGCTCCATTTCTAAACGGGCCAGCCTCACCTTCAGCCTTGCGGTCCCGCCTGAACGACCTGAAGCAGAAGATATAGGATCGAATTGGCGCAATGTAAAGGGGGTACAAGCAACCCCTTCCTCCACCCTGTCCTCCGACTTGGCATCGGAAGGTCTACTCGTCTCCTCTCCTGAAGCCTCCCTGTCGTCATCTTGCAATGAGAGAATTCGCTTTCTCACTAAACCCTCCCTGACATGCACCAAAAGCTCAGCCTTTTGGGCTTTCTCGGGGACAAAGACTTCATAATGGTCAGCTATAGCAAAAAGGTCTACTTTCCAAAACCTCACCAAACAATCAATAGAGGGCGCTTCAAAAAACTTAGATGGCTGAGGCAGCCATCTTGTACACAGAAGTCTCCTGAATACACAAACTAAACAAGTCATCCAAACTCACAACCTACCATCACACCTCAATCACAAATCACAGAGAGCTCAGTGCAGCAGGGTCCGGTGGGTTTAATGGAATCCCGGATGAGCCCCCATTATGTTATGTGAAAGAGGTATGGGACTGTAGGTGTGAGTAAGGATGACAAAAGGCAGAGATTTAACGTTTACAGGGAATTTATTCCGTCACTCGGTAATTTTGGGGAAAACGGGGCTGGACGGAACCAAAGCATAGAAAGTAAATATCAAAGCCCCCTCTCCTACCTTACCTGCCTACCCACTACTTACCTAACTAGCACCACATGGTGCACTAACCAAAATACAGGGGATGGTCCGCCCAGGTCTTTCCTAGTGTGCATAGACAGTAAATACTACGGGTAATGTATGCCCGCGGGCCTCTTGCCTAAGCACTCCCTAGGTGCCTTCCCCTTCCCCCCTGGGAACAAATGAAACAGAATAACACAAATGTAAGTAACAATTCCAATAATCAAAAACACAGTTCTATTGGCACACACATACCTCAAATCAGCAGCTATACAATACTTAACAAAACTCTGAACAACACAGAATTTACCAATCAGCTCCCCAGCAACAATCAACACAGGACACACTCATGTCTGTTAGCAACAACCAATATAATAACACTCAGCCATCAGCCTCCTCTCTCAGCAATCATCTAGTCCCTCTGAGCAACTGAACACTGGCTTATATAGCTTTGGGGAGTCTGTAATGGGATACAGCTGTTTCCTGACGAGGGGGCGGGTCAGCTCTCCAATCATCAATGGGGGCCGACCAATCAGCTGCTTGTAGAGAATTTCAGGAAACCATTTCCTGAAATACATACATGAAAATACACAAACCACAACACAGAAACTGGGGAACGTAACACTCACTAAATAATATATTGTTAATTAACTCACTAACTCACTAAATAATATATTGTTATCTAACTCACTAACTCTAAATAATATATTGTTATCTAACTACAAATAAATAATATATTGTTATCTAACTCACTAACTATAAATAATATATTGTTATCCAACTCACGAACACTAAATAATATATTGTTATCTAACTCAATAACTCTCTAAATAATATATTGTTATCTAACTCACTAACTATAAATAATATATTGTTATCCAACTTACGAACACTAAATAATATATTGTTATCTAACTCAATAACCCTGAATAATATATAGTTATCTAACTCACTAACACTAAATAATATATTGTTATCTAACTCAATAACTCTGAATAATATATTGTTATCTAACTCAATAACTCTCTAAATAATATATTGTTATGTAACTAAATAACTCTCTAAATAATATATTGTTATCTAACTCACTAACACTAAATAATATATTGTTATCTAACTCACTAAATAATATATTGTTATCTAACTCACTAACTCTAAATAATATATTGTTATCTAACTCACTAACTCTCTAAATAATATATTGTTATCTAACTCTCTAAATAATATATTGTTATCTAACTCTCTAAATAATATATTGTTATCTAACTCACTAACTCTAAATAATATATTGTTATCTAACTCACTAACTCACTAAATAATATATTGTTATCTAACTCTCTAAATAATATATTGTTATCTAACTCACTAACTCATTAAATAATATATTGTTATCTAACTCTCTAACTCTCTAAATAATATATTGATATCTAACTCACTAACTCTCTAAATAATATATTGTTATCTAACTCTCTAACTCACTAAATAATATATTGTTATCTAACTCACTAACTCTCTAAATAATATATTGTTATCTAACTCACTAACACTAAATAATATATTGTTATCTAACTCACTAAATAATATATTGTTATCTAACTCACTAACACTAAATAATATATTGTTATCTAACTCACTAACACTAAATAATATATTGTTATCTAACTCACTAACTCTAAATAATATATTGTTATCTAACTCACTAACTCACTAAATAATATATTGTTATCTAACTCACTAAATAATATATTGTTATCTAACTCACTAAATAATATATTGTTATCTAACTCTCTAAATAATATATTGTTATCTAACTCACTAACTCACTAAATAATATATTGTTATCTAACTCACTAACTCACTAAATAATATATTGTTATCTAACTCACTAAATAATATATTGTTATCTAACTCACTAACTCTCTAAATAATATATTGTTATCTAACTCACTAACTCTCTAAATAATATATTGTTATCTAACTCACTAACACTAAATAATATATTGTTATCTAACTCACTAAATAATATATTGTTATCTAACTCACTAACTCACTAAATAATATATTGTTATCTAACTCACTAAATAATATATTGTTATCTAACTCACTAACACTAAATAATATATTGTTATCTAACTCACTAACTCTCTAAATAATATATTGTTATTTAACTCACTAACTCTCTAAATAATATATTGTTATCTAACTCACTAACACTAAATAATATATTGTTATCTAACTAAATAACTCTGAATAATATATTGTTATCTAACTCTCTAAATAATATATTGTTATCTAACTCTCTAAATAATATATTGTTATCTAACTCTCTAAATAATATATTGTTATCTAACTCACTAACTCACTAAATAATATATTGTTATCTAACTCACTAACTCTCTAAATAATATATTGTTATCTAACTCACTAACTCTAAATAATATATTGTTATCTAACTCACTAACACTAAATAATATATTGTTATCTAACTAAATAACTCTGAATAATATATTGTTATCTAACTCACTAACTCTCTAAGTAATATATTGTTATCTAACTCTCTAAATAATATATTGTTATCTAACTCTCTAAATAATATATTGTTATCTAACTCACTAACTCACTAAATAATATATTGTTATCTAACTCACTAACTCTCTAAATAATATATTGTTATCTAACTCACTCTAAATAGCCTTGTCCACGTGATGACTCATACAAAATTCCTGCCATTAAGTTTTTCTGATATCCACCCTAGTTTTCCTGAAGTCCTGGTTGGAAGACTCGGTTGGAAGATGGACGGAATAAACAGGAAAGCCGGAACATCCAACCAGGATTTCTGGAAAACCTAGGAATTTTGCAACCCTAATCAAGTGACTGTTTCTGTTTATACAAGACTATATGTCATGACATTGTAGCCTGGTCTGTGTATGTAAACAGGCCTAAATATCATAGAGCATAGAGCCCAGACGACAGATATGATCCTTGTGAACACCTCTGTCTATAGTGTCAGTGTTTACAGTGCATTATAGTGTATGGCGTGACATGAACATTCAGGGAAGTTGGCTAAGGCACACTGCAGACCTAACGACCAGGGATCAGGGTAAGGACATTTTGCCCAGTGGATAGGTATGTACCTTGTGTGTTTTTTTGCTCAGCACACATGAGTTTGATTGACATTTGCAGAGGAACTGGTCGAACGGCTTCAGCCTTTGACAAACTGAAAGGTGTGTGTGAAGGTATGCTCAGTATGTAAGATCTGAGGGAGGAGTGTGTGTGCGTAAGGATGTACAGTACAGCAGTAAACACTTAATACAAATAAGAGACAGAAGCATAGATAGACAGCATCGCTGACTTCACATGGCTGAGTGAGATAACGATTGACAGTAGCTCGTACGTAGGTGAGCTATTGTTTCAATCACCCACAACTGAAGGTCATTCATCACTTCACATGGTCAATCACTGCTAGGTAAAACAATGACACAGAGATTCATGAAACACAAACACATTTTAACATAGACAGCACACACACATGAAGAAATACAACAGTTTACTATAGAATAATACAGTACTTACTATAGAATTCTAAAGTAAACTGTAGTTTCCTCTAGAATACTACACTACACAGTGTAGTATTCTCTAGAGTACTATACAACACACTGTAGTATACTGTAGAGTACTGTACTACACACTGTAGTATACTGTAGATAACTATACTACACACTGTAGTATACTGTAGATTACTATACTACACATTGAAGTATACTGTAGAATACTATACTACACACTGTATTATGTGTAGTACTTACAGTATTTTCCGCAACAACAAAAAAACACTACATTAGTGTCCACAAAAACACTGCAGTCCGCAAAAATCCTAGACTTTTTTAACTATAGTAAATACTGCAGTGTTTAATTTGCATATACCCTGCCCATTCCCCTCCCCCTTATCACAATATGTGCCACCCGTAAGTGAGAAACCTACATGCCAAGTACAGGTTACAGAAAAGAGCAGAAGCTCTGAATGAACTGTTCAGACCCCATACCTACCTGCCTACAGTTTAAGTAAAATGTGCTCTTAGTATTTCTCCAGTATGTTTCCTGAAGGAGAGAAGCTCATCTTCCATGTCAAATATAATACAACAATAACAGTAATGTCTGCAAAAACACTACATTATTTGCTGTATAGACAGTGCTTTCAGAAAGTATTCAGATCCCTTGACTTTTCCACATTTTGCTACATTACAGCCCTATTCAAAAAAGGTATTAATAAAGGCCTGATTGGGCGAACGTTCACCTTGCAACAGAACAAAGAACCTGAGTACACAGCCAAAACAACACAGGAGTGGCTTTGGGACAAGTCTCTGAATGTCCTTGAGTGGCCCAGACAGAGCCCGGACTTGAACCCATCAAACATCTCTGGAGAGACCTGAAAATAGCTGTGCAGCTACGCTCCCCATCCAACCTGACAGAGCTTGAGAGGATCTGCAGAGAAGAATGGGAGAAACTCCACAAATACAGATGTGCCAAGCTTGTAGCATCATACCCAAGTAGACTGGAAGCTAATTGCTGCCAAAGGTGCTTCAACAAAGCATTGAGTAAAGGGTATGAATACTTATGTAAATGTTATATTTCAGTTTTGTATTTTTAATACATTTGCCAAAATGTCTACAATCCTATTTTTGCTTTGTCATTATGGGGTATTGAGTGTAGATTGATGAGAATATAATTTTTTTTTTAAATACATTTTAGAATAAGGCTGTAACCTAACAAAATGTGGAAGAAGTCAAGGGGTCTGAATGCATTCCGAAAGCACTGTATACTACAGTTTTATTTTACTACAGTATTTATACTACAGTTAACTGTACATACTACAGTATGCTATAGTATTCATTGGTGTATTTTAGCAGTCTAGTCCACAAAAACACTACACTGAATACTACAGTCCATTCTGAAAAAAAGCACTACAGTGAAAACCAGTATTAATACTATAGTATACTACAGCATTTTTTCATGTGGGCATATTCAACACACTCAACCTGACAGAGACACACATAGACACCAGAACATCTGGGACCAACGCTAGCAGCACTGACTCAGGCGTGTGTTATAATGGCTGGTTTTATTATTTTAGGTTACACTCTAAAAAGGCGAAAACCTTCAGGCCTGCGGTAATGTCTTTACTAGATTCTTCAACTTTAGTGCTAATGCCCCGCCTGTCATTAGCAATCTAGGAAGCACAATAAGTCACCTATAAAATAGGCCTCCACTGCCGACTCAGAGAGAAATGAAAAATATATACGGATATATGCCAGCCTATGCAGCAGAAAAACCTCTTAAAGAAAACAGACATTATTCAGAATAATTGCCCCCTGAAGGACAAACACGCTCTGTGAATAGGAGATCCTTCAGGTGCAATCATTGGTATGAACACTGCAGAAATCCTTGCTGCTCTGTCGAGGCCATTGTTGTGGAAGGCCACATGGCTGACACAGGAGGTTTGTCAACTGTGTCACAAATGGCAACCCTTTTCCCTATTTAGTCACTTGGAAAAGCATTCCAGGTGACTACCCCATCAAGCTGGTTGAGAGTGTACAAAGCTGTCATCAAGGCAAAGAAAGGGTGGCTACTTTGAAGAATCTGAAATATAAATTATATTTTGATTTGTTTAACCTTTTTTGGTTACTACATGATTCCATATGTGTTATTTCATAGTGTTTATGTCTTCACTACTTTTCTACAATGTAGAAAATTGTACAAAAAATTAGAAGGTGTGTCAAAACTTTTGACTGGTACTGTATATATTTACATATATACACACATACATATATACCTACATACATACCTACATACATACATATATACACACATACATATATACCTACACACATACATATATACACACATATATACCTACATACATACATACATACATACATACATACATACATACATACATACATACATACATACATACATACATACATACATACATACATACATATATATACCTACACACATACATATATACCTACATACATACATATATACATACATACATACATATATATATATATATAGATATATATATACACACAGACATACATACATATATACCTACATACATACATATATACACATATACATAGAGTTGAAGTCGGAAGTTTACATACACTTAGGTTGGAGTCATTAAAACTCATTTTTCAACCACTCCACAAATTTCTTGTTAACAAACTATAGTTACGGAAAGTCGGTTAGGAAATCTAGTTTGTGCATGACACAAGTAATATTTCTAACAGACAGATTATTTCACTTATAATTCACTGTATCACAATTCCACAATGCCAATTCCAGAAGTTTACATACAATAAGTTGACTGTGCCTTTAAACAGCTAATTTACATCATTTGAGTCAATTGGAGGTGTACCTGTGGATGTATTTCAAGGCCTACCTTCAAACTCAGTGCCTCTTTGCTTGACATTATGGGAAAATCAAAATAAATCAGCCAAGACCTCAGAAAAACAATTGTAGACCTCCACAAGTCTGGTTCGTCCTTGCGGGCAATTTCCAAACGCCGGAAGGTACCACGTTCATCTGTACAAACAATAGTACGCAAGTATAAACACCATGGGACCACGCAGCCGTCATACCGCTCTGGAAGGAGACGCATTCTGTCTCCTAGAGATGAACGTACTTTGGTGCAAATCAATCCCAGAACAACAGCAAAGGACCTTGTGAAAATGCTGGAGGAAACAGGTACAAAAGTATCTATATCCACAGTAAAACGAGTCCTATATCGACATAACCTGAAAGGCTGCTCAGCAAGGAAGAAGCCATTGATCCAAAACCACAAAAAAAAAGCCAGAGTACGGTTTGCAACTGCACATGGGGACAAATATCGTACTTTTTGGAGAAATGTCCTCTGGTCTGATGAAACAAAAATAGAACTGTTTGGCCATGATGACCATCGTTATGTTTGGAGGAAAAAGGGGGAGACTTGCAAGCCGAAGAACACAATCCCAACCGTGAAGCACAGCGGTGGCAGCATCATGTTGTGGGGGTGCTTTGCTGCAGGAGGGACTGGTGCACTTCACAAAATAGATGGCATCATGAGGCAGGAAAAATATTTTGATATAATGTGCCTTGAAAAAGTGTTCATCCCCTTTGGTGTTTTTTTTATTTTGTTGCATTACCACCTGTAATTTAAATGGATTTTGATTTTGAATTCATGTAATGGACATACACAAAATATTCCAAATAGGTGAATTGAAATGAAAAAAAATATGAAAAGGGGTGCGTGCATATGTATTCACTCCCTTTGCTATGATGCCCCTAAATACAATCTGGTGCATCCAATTACCTTCAGAAGTCACATAATTAGTTAAATAAAGTCCACCTGTGTGTAATCTAAGTGTCACACGATCTCAGTATATACAGTCGTGGCCAAAACATTTTTGAGAATGACCAAATATTAATTTTCACAAAGTCTGCTGCCTCAGTTAGTATGATGGCAATATTCATATACTCCAGAATGTATTGAAGAGTGATCAGATGAATTGCAATTAATTGTAAAGTCCCTTTTTGCCATGCAAATGAACTGAATCCCCCAAAAACATTGACACTACTTTTCAGCCCTGCCACAAAAGGACCAGCTGACATCATGTCAGTGAATCTCTTGTTAACGCAGGGTTGAGTGTTGACAAGGACAAGGTTGGAGATCAATCTGTCATGCTGATTGAGTTAGAATAACAGACTGGAAGCTTCAAAAGGTGGTGCTTGGAATCATTGTTCTTCCTCTGTCAACCATGGTTACCTGCAAGTAAACATGTGCCGTCATCATTGCTTTGCACTAAAAGGGCTTCACAGGCAAGGATATTGCTGCCAGTAAGATTGCACCTACATTTTTTACTAAATCAACCATTTATCGGATCATCAAGAACTTCAAGGAGAGGGGTTCAATTGTTGTGAAGAAGGCCTCAGTGCGCCCAAGAAAGTCCAGCAAGTGCCAGGACTGTCTCCTAAAGTTGATTCAGCTGCGGGATCGGGGCAGCACCAGTACAGAGCTTGCTCAGGAATGCAGCAGGTAGGTGTGAGTGCACGCACAGTGAGGCGAAGACTTTTGGAGGATGGCCTGGTGTCAAGAAGGGCAGCAAAGAAGCCACTTCTCTGATGAATCCCCTTTCCGATTGTTTGGGGCATCCGGAAAAAAAGCTTGTCGGAGAAGACAAGGTGAGCACTACCATCAGTCCTGTGTCATGCAAACAGTAAAGCATCCTGAGATCATTCATGTGTTGGGTTGCTTCTCAGCCAAGGGAGTGGGCTCACTCACAATTCTGCCTAAGAACACAGCCATGAATAAAGAATGGTACCAACACATCCTCCGAGAGCAACATCTCCCAACCATCCAGGAACAGTTTGGTGATGAACAATGCCCTTTCCAGCGTGATGGAGCACCTTGCCATAAGGCAAAAGTGATAACTAAGTGGCTCGGGAAACAAAACATAGATATTTTGGGTCCATGGCCAGCAAACTCCCCAGACCTTAATAACATTGAGAACTTGTGGTCAATCCTCAAGAGGCGGGTGGACAAACAAAAACCCACAAATTCTGACAAACTCCAAGCATTAATTATGCAAGAATGGGCTGCCATCAGTCAGGATGTGGCCCAGAAGTTAATTGACAGCATGCCAGGGCGGATTGCAGAGGTCTTGAGAAGGAAGGGTCAACAATGCAAATATTGACTCTGCATGAACTTCATGTAATTGTCAATAAAGGCCTTCGACACTTATGAAATGCTTGTAATTATACTTCAGTATTTCATAGTAACATCTGACAAAAATATCTAAAGACACTGACACAGCATACTTTGTGGAAATTAATATTTATGTCATTCTCAAAACTTTTGGCCACGACTGTATACACCTGTTCTGAAAGGCCCCAGAGTCTGCAACACTACTAAGCAAGGGGCACCACCAAGCAAGCGGCACCATGAAGACCAAGGAGCTCTCCAAACAGGTCAGGGACAAAGTTGTGGAGAAGTACAGATCAGGGTTGAGTTATAAAAAAAGATCTAAAACTTTGAACATCCCACGGAACACCATTAAATCCATTATTACAGTTTTTAAAGAATATGGCACCACAACAAACCTGCCAAGAGAGGGCCGCCCACCAAAACTCACGAACCAGGCAAGAAGAGCATTAATCAGAGAGGCAACAAAGAGACCAAAGATAACCCTGAAGGAGCTGCAAAGCTCCACAGTGGAGATTGGAGTATCTGTCCATAGGACCAATTTAACCGTACACTCCACAGAGCTGGGCTTTATGGAAGAGTTGCCAGAAAAAAAGCCATTGCTTAAAGAAAAGAATAAGCAAACATGTTTGGTGTTCACCAAAATGCATGTGGGACACTCCCCAAACATATGGAAAAAGTACTCTGGTCAGATGAGAGTATAATGTAGCTTTTTGGCCATCAAGGAAAACGCTATGTCTGGCGCAAACCCAACACCTCCCATCACCCCGAGAACACCATCACCACAGTGAAGCATGGTGGCGGCAGCATCATGCTGTGGGGATGTTTTTCATCGGCAGGGACTGGGAAACTAGTTAGAACTGAAGGAATGATGGATGGCGCTAAATACAGGGAAATTCTTGAGGGAAACCTGTTTCAGTTTTCCAGAGATTTGAGACTGGGGCGGAGGTTCACCTTCCAGTAGGACAATGACCCTAAGCATACTGCTAAAGCAACACTCGAGTGGTTTATGGGGAAACATTTAAATGTCTTGTAATGGCCTCGTCAAATCCCAGACCTCAATCCAATTGAGAATCTGTAGTATGACTTAAAGATTGCAGTACACCAGCGGAACCCATCCAACTTGAAGGAGCTGGAGCAGTTTTGCCTTGAAGAATGGGCAAAAATCCCAGTGGCAAGATATGCCAAGCTTATAGAGACATACCCCAATAGACTTGCAGCTGTAATTGCTGCAAAAGGTGGCTCTACAAAGTATTGACTTTGGGGGGTATGTAAACTTATGACTTCAACTGTACGTATTTACATATATATACATACAATGCCTTCAGAAAGTATTCAGACCCCTTGACTTTTTCCACATTTTGTTACATTAGAGCCTTATTCCAAAATTGATTACATTTTTTCCTTCATCAATCTACACCCCATAATGACAAAGGAAAAACAGATTTTAGAATTTCAAAATAGAAAACTGAAATATCACATTTAAGTATTCAGACCCTTTACTCAGTACTTTGTTGAAGCACCTTTGGCAGTAATTACAGCAACGAGTCTTCTTCGGTATGACGGTACATGCTTGGCACACCTGTATTTGTGGAGTTTCTCCCGTTCTTCTGTGCAGATCCTCTCAAGCTCTATCAGGTTGGATGGGGAGCGTTGCTGCACAGCTATTTGCAGGTCTCTCCAGAGATGTTTGATCGGGTTCAAGGCCAGTCTGTGGTTGGGCCACTCAAGGGCATTCAGAGACTTGCCCCAAAGCCACTCCTGCGTTGTCTTGGCTGTGTGCTTAGGGTCGTTGTCCTGTTGGAAGGCAAACCTTCGCCCCAGTCTGAGGTCCTGAGCACTCTGGAACAGGTTTTCATCAAGGATCTCTCTGTACTTTACTCCGTTCATCTTTCTCTCGATCCTGATTAGTTGAGTATATGGAGCGTCAGCATTTGTGGGTTCGTTTACAGGTTCAAAATGGCCAGAAACAAAGACCTTTCTTCTGAAACCTGTCAGTCTATTCTTGTTCTGAGAAATGAAGCCTATTCCATGCGAGAAATTGCCAAGAAACTGAAGATCTTGTACAACGCTGTGTACTACTCCCTTCACAGAACAACGTAAACTGTCTCTAACCAGAATAGAAAGAGGGGTGGGAGGTCCTGGTGCACAACTGAGCAAGAGGACAAGTACATTATATGTATTTCTCAAGCTTTGTTAGTCTATCTTCTAGAATAAAGGACAGACACTTCAAAACCTTATTCCTGATTATTTATTTGTTGACGGCCTGTTTTGCCATTTATGAATATGTTATTCAATTCATTTCTATGGGCTATAGTAGTGAAGTCGAAATTCAATATTTTATCAAATAATTGTTTACATATTTTTTTATGCCTAGAAATCAAATAGCTAAAGGATCCGTGGTATCTTAAAACAATTCCATAGCTAAAGGATCCATGGTGTCTTAAAACAATTGCATAGCTAAAGGATCCATGGTGTCTTATTAAAACAATTCCATAGCTCAGACTTTTAGGGGACTTTTTTGGTCTGCGATGCTTTATGCTAGAAGCAAGCTTTAAAATACCTAGGATAGACGTGACTCCCATGCATATGGGAATATAATTGTTTCATTTCTTTGACATTCAGCGGCTGAGCTAGAACCTTTTATAAAAAAAAATGTAATTATTTGCTTAGGAAATAAAAAAAATAAAAAATACATGTTTTTTGCGTTGGTATGCCTACTCTGTTTTGGGATGGAAAAGTAGGCCAAGCTCAGATTCTTAATGATGTCTCATATGTAATTATTTGCAAACAGGGACAGTTTAGTTGCAAACAAGACATTGATTTGGAGAAATATGATATGATGAACACATTGGTCTATCTCTCTGTCCATTCTTAGCCTGTAATTTCAATAATTTGTGTGGAATTAAAAAGATAAAGGCAAGGGCTGACTTGAACTAGAAATCCCTTCTGGCATTTCTAACACACCGGCCTATGTTTTCTTCGAGTCCCCCATTATTACCCAGATAATTATAATTTGCCCGAAATGCCAGATGGCCAGTCCACCCCTGGATAAAGGTTTCCAGTCATGTAAAATGATGTAGAATTGCATGAAATATTTATTATTAAGACATTTTTTTCTCAGATCTGCAGATACGATGATAGATTAATGCAATGACTTTACTCTAAAGGAGATCTTTCCACCTCTACTCTTGTCCACAGTGGTCTGCGAACCCACAACCTTCTGACGCGCAGCCATGTGCACTATAACAATTCACACACTATCAAAATTCCTGTGTTGCTATGTAATGCTTACAGGACAAATAACAGTTTCTAAAACTGCATATCGAAGTCTCTGGTTTGTCCTAGAAGTGAGGGTAAATGGTAGGCACGTTCTCTGCTATCCACTTTATGTTTTAATTCTTATTTTGGGTACAGAGGTCACCAGTTTTGTAGTCCTAAAACCCAGAAATGAGTTACTTCTGGTTTGTTCAGCCATCCCTATGGGACAAATTTATGGGGAATGAATTGGATTTTGGAATAAACGCTGAAAATAAGGTCTGAAGTTAACACAGGAGATCTTCTACGTTTTGTTCTATGAGATAGTTTCAGCTCTCAGGTAAAGACTGTGTTGAAGTAAGAATGTTTATTACAGCAACAGGGGCAGGCAAACGACAGGTAAAGGCAGGCAGGGGTCGATAATCCAGAGTAGTGGGGCAAAGTTACAGGACGGCAGGCAGGCTCAGAGTCAGGGGCAGGCAGAGTGGTCAGGCAGGCGGGCTCAGAGACAGTACAGGCAAAGGTCAAAACCAGGAGGGCGAGAAAAATAGAGACTGGGGAAAAGCAGGAGCTGAGACAAAACGCTGGTTGACTTGACAAACAAGACGAACTAGCAACAGACAAACAGAGAACACAGGTATAAGTACCCAGGGGATAATGGGGAAGATGGGCAACAACTGGAGGAGGGTGGAGACAAGCACAAGGACAGGTGAAACAGGGTGTGACAACAGTAGTATCAGTCAGTTAACATGACCTTTATGTGCTTTTTTTATTACCACATAAATTCTTCAAAATTCATAAAAAGTGACGTTAGCTGATGAAGATTATCTCATACAACAGAGAACAAAATCTCCTAAGCCTGTGTTTACCACAGACTTTAGATCTGAAAACATCATTAATTCTCACCATAGGCTTTGTCCAACGAACGATGGCGGAGTTAGTGCCTACAAAAATATGCCATTACTATTTCTCTCTATAGGGGAGGATCCCTTGTTTTTTCAAGCATTCAGGGAGGGCCATCCATTTTCATTTCAGATAGTTTTTTTCTCTCTCCAAGGTACTGTAACCCTTATCATGAATAACACATTCTCCCTTGGAGGTAGCTGGTGTTATGCCCTCCTGAAACGGCATTCAATTACACAAAGAAAGCAAAGCAGTGTGGTATGCTGGGCAGATGACGGTCATCTCTATATACCCGTCGCAAGACCCATTGGTTGATGCTTTTTCTAAAACCCTCTTAGGCCTCACTCCCCATTATCTGAGATATCTACTGCAGCCCTCATCCTCCACATACAACACCCGTTATGCCAGTCACATTCTGTTAAAGGTCCACAAAGCACAAACATCCCTGGGTCGCTCCTCTTTTCAGTTCGCTGCAGCTAGCAACTGGAACGAGCTATAACAAACACTCAAACTGGACAGTTTTATCTCAATCTCTTCATTCAAAGACTCAATCATGGACACTCTTACTGACAGTTGTGGCTGCTTTGTGTGATGTATTGTTGTCTCAACTTTCTTGCCCTTTGTGCTGTTGTCTGTGCCCAATAATGTTTCTACCATGTTTTCTGCCGCTACCATGTTGTGTTGCTACCATGCTGTGCTGTCATGTGTTGCTGCCTTTCTATGTAGTGTTGTCTTAGATCTCTCTTTATGTAGTGTTGTATAGTCTCTCTTTATGAAGTGTTGTCTTAGGTCTCTCATTATGTAGTGTTGTATAGTCTCTCTTTATGTAGTGTTGTATAGTCTCTCTTTATGTAGTGTTGTCTTAGGTCTCTCATTATGTAGTGTTGTATAGTCTCTCTTTATGTAGTGTTGTATAGTCTCTCTTTATGTAGTGTTGTCTTAGGTCTCTCTTTATGTAGTGTTGTATAGTCTCTCTTTATGTAGTGTTGTATAGTCTCTCTTTATGTAGTGTTGTCTTAGGTCTCTCATTATGTAGTGTTGTATAGTCTCTCTTTATGTAGTGTTGTGGCATCTCTCTTTATGTAGTGTTGTCTTAGGTCTCTCATTATGTAGTGTTGTATAGTCTCTCTTTATGTAGTGTTGTATAGTCTCTCTTTATGTAGTGTTGTATAGTCTCTCTTTATGTAGTGTTGTCTTAGGTCTCTCATTATGTAGTGTTGTATAGTCTCTCTTTATGTAGTGTTGTATAGTCTCTCTTTATGAAGTGTTGTCTTAGGTCTCTCATTATGTAGTGTTCTATAGTCTCTCTTTATGTAGTGTTGTATAGTCTCTCTTTATGTAGTGTTGTATAGTCTCTCTTTATGTAGTGTTGTATAGTCTCTCTTTATGTAGTATTGTCTTAGGTCTCTCATTATGTAGTGTTGTATAGTCTCTCTTTATGTAGTGTTGTATAGTCTCTCTTTATGTAGTGTTGTCTTAGGTCTCTCATTATGTAGTGTTGTATAGTCTCTCTTTATGTAGTGTTGTATAGTCTCTCTTTATGTAGTGTTGTCTTAGGTCTCTCATTATGTAGTGTTGTATAGTCTCTCTTTATGTAGTGTTGTCTTAGGTCTCTCTTTATGTAGTGTTGTCTTAGGTCTCTCTTTATGTAGTGTTGTATAGTCTCTCTTCATGTAGTGTTGTCTTAGGTCTCTCATTATGTAGTGTTGTCTTAGATCTCTCTTTATGTAGTGTTGTCTTAGATCTCTCTTTATGTAGTGTTGTATAGTCTCTCTTTATGTAGTGTTGTATAGTCTCTCTTTATGTAGTGTTGTATAGTCTCTCTTTATGTAGTGTTGTATAGTCTCTCTTTATGTAGTGTTGTATAGTCTCTCTTTATGTAGTGTTGTATAGTCTCTCTTTATGTAGTGTTGTATAGTCTCTCTTTATGTAGTGTTGTCTTAGGTCTCTCATTATGTAGTGTTGTATAGTCTCTCTTTATGTAGTGTTGTATAGTCTCTCTTTATGTAGTGTTGTATAGTCTCTCATTATGTAGTGTTGTATAGTCTCTCATTATGTAGTGTTGTATAGTCTCTCTTTATGTAGTGTTGTCTTAGGTCTCTCATTATGTAGTGTTGTATAGTCTCTCTTTATGTAGTGTTGTATAGTCTCTCTTTATGTAGTGTTGTATAGTCTCTCTTTATGTAGTGTTGTGGTGTCTCTCTTGTCATGATGTGTGTTTTGTCCTATATTTATATATATTTTTAAATCCCAGCCCACATCTCCGCAGGAGGCTTTTTGCATTTTGGTAGGCCGTCATTGTAAAAAAGAATTTGTTCTTAACTGACTTGCCAAGTTAAATAAAGGTAAAAAAAAAGGAACCATTCAGTTTATTAGGCCACAGATTAAAAAATGTGGATGAACTTGAAAGTGATGCTCCTTTCCAATAAATATTCTGATGATCTATGCTTGACTGCAATTTGACAAATACAAATATTCTCGCTCTTATCCATAATAATCTCATCATGTAGGCTATTATTTACTTATTTTAGATACCAGCACTGGATCTGCAAGCTGTTGACTAGAGTGCACGTGTCAACACCAGAGGAGGCATATTTTCTATTTAAAGCAACAGTTTTTGTTACAAAAGTATTGGTAGAATTAAAAATGCAATGGAAACACATTGACCTTTAGATTTTTATTTGGTACATGAAAACTTAAGCACAAAAGTACATTTTGTGTGCACTATGTCATCACGCACTGATTTTCATCTGCAACAAGTTTGGTGGAAACACACCACTGGTGGGGAAATGTGCATATTTTCTTTGTGGATTTTTTAATATTTGCATGAAAATCTGTCGCCAATTAGATGGAAACCTAGCTAGTGATTAATTTCTCTCACGATCACAGATAATTAAAGCATAAGGGGTGGGACCATACACAACAACTCCCTCCTCTCCTCCTCTTGCTTCAGGGAAATGTCAATAGCTTTTTCTAATCTATTTATTTCTCCAGCCGCGTCCCAAATGGCACCCAATCCCCTGGTAAAATGTAGTGCACTATAAATGGAATAGGGAGCCATTTGGGATGCAGATGGTCTCCTTTTCTCTTTCCTTCCACACTTCATTAATTATCAAGTCCTTGTCCATATATATTTTTATCTGTCTACCTAGCCTACAGCACTGCTCTATACACTGAGTGTACAAAACATTAAGAACACCTTCCTAATATTGAGTTGCACACCCCCTTTTGCTCTCAGAACAGCCTCAATTTGTCGGGGCATGGACTCAACAAGGTGTCGAAAGCGTTCCACAGGGATGCTGGCCCATGTTGACTCCAATGGTTTCCACAGTTGTGTCAAGTTGGCTTGATGTCCTTGGGTGGTGTAGCATTCTTGATACACACAGGAAACTATTGAGCGGGATAAACCCAGCAGCATTGCAGTTCTTGAAACAAACCAGTGCGCCTGGCACCTACTACCATACCCCATTCAAAGGCACTTAAATCATTTGTTTTTCCCGTTCACCCTCTGAATGGCACACACATACACAATCCATGCCTCAACTGTCTCAAGGCTTGAAAATCCATCTTTAATCTGTCTCCTCCCCTTCATCTACACTGATTGAAGTGGATTTAACAGGTGACATCAATAAGGGATCATAGCTTTCACCTGGATTCACCTGGTCAGTCTATGTCATGGAAAGAGCAGGTGTTCCTTGTGTTTTGTATACTCGGTATATCTCTATTTATTATTATTTTATTTAACGTTTATTTAACTAGGCAAGTCAGTTAAGGAACAAATCCTTATATACAATGACGGCCTACAGGGGAACAGTGGGTTAACTGCCTTGTTCAGGGACAGAACAACAGATTTTTACCTTGTCAGCTCAGGGATTCGATCTTGCAACCTAGTCCAACGCTCTAACCACGAGGCTACCCTGTCGCCTCATCATGTGACTTCATTATAATGGCTATTATAGAAATATTTGCGCTTAAAGGCATTTCCACTGTCATTTCTCGCATAATACATTTTACCGACACAAAAAGATTCCACCATGTCAAACAAACAAATTAACTGTCGCCGTTTATGAAATTGTACCAAAACCTCCTCTTTCCATCACAGCTGTCGTGATTTTTGTTATACTGCATAAAAACTGTGGATGGAAACAACACAGAAGGCATGCGTAGGTTGACATGCTACTTCTGCTTCTCTCTCCACCCGCTCTCTCCCCCTCCCTCTCTCCCCCTCCCTCTCTCCCCCGTCTCTCCCTTTTCTCCCCTCCCACCCCCCCTCCATACCACCCCGTCCCTCTTACCTACCACCCCCTTTACCCTCTCTTCCCTACCACCCCCTTCCCTCTCTTCCCTACCACCCCCTTCCCTCTCTTCCCTACCACCCCCTTCCCTCTCTTCCCTACCACCCCCTTCCCTCTCTTCCCTACCACCCCCTTCCCTCTCTTACCTACCACCCCCTTCCCTCTCTTCCCTACCACCCCCTCCCTCTCTTCCCTACCACCCCCTTCCCTCTCTTACCTACCACCCCCTTCCCTCTCTTCCCTACCACCCCCTCCCTCTCTTCCCTACCACCCCCTTCCCTCTCTTCCATACCACCCTCTCCCCCTCCCTTCTTTCCTCTACCCTCTTTTCCCTACCACCCTCTCACTCTTCCCTCTCTTCCCTACCACCCTGTTCCCTCTCTTCCCTACCACCCTCTTCCCTCTCTTCCATACCACCCTGTTCCCTCTACCCTCTTTTCCCTACCACCCTCTCCCCCTCCCTTCTTTCCTCTACCCTATTTCCCAACCACCCTCTCACTCTACCCTCTCACCCCCCTCTCTTCCCTACCACCCTCTTCCCTCCCTTCTTTCCTCTACCCTCTCTTCCCTACCACCCTCTCACCCTCTACCCTCTCTTCCCTACCACCCCTCTACCCTCTCTTCCCTACCACCCTCTCCCCCTCCCTTCTTTCCTCTACCCTCTTTTCCCTACCACCCTCTCACTCTACCCTCTTTTCCCTACCACCCTCTTCCCTCTCTTCCCTACCACCCTGTTCCCTCTACCCTCTCTTCCCTACCACCCTCTCCCCCTCCCTTCTTTCCTCTACCCTATTTTCCCAACCACCCTCTCACTCTACCCTCTCACCCCCCTCTCTTCCCTACCACCCTCTCCCCCTCCCTTCTTTCCTCTACCCTCTTTTCCCTACCACCCTCTCACTCTACCCTCTTTTCCCTACCACCCTGTTCCCTCTACCCTCTCTTCCCTACCACCCTCTTCCCTCCCTTCTTTCCTCTACCCTCTCATCCCTACCACCCTCTTCACTCTACCCTCTCCCTCCCTCTCTTCCCTACCACCCCCTCCCTCTCTTCCCTACCAACCTCTCCCTCTCTTCCCTACCAACCTCTCCCTCTCTTCCCTACCACCCTCTCACTCTACCCTCTATTCCCTACCACCCTCTCCCCTCCCTTCTTTCCTCTACCCTCTCTCCCCTACCACCCTCTCCCTCTCCCTTCTACCCTCTCCTCCCTACCAACCTGTTCCCTCTACCCTCTCTCCCTACCACCCTCTCCCCCTCCCTTCTTTCCTCTAACCTATTTTCCCTACCACCTGCTTCCCTCTACCCTCTCATCCCCCTCTCTTCCCTACCACCCCCTCCCTCTCTTCCCTACCACCCTCCTCCCTACCACCCTCTTCCCTACCACCCTCTCCCTCTCCATTCTTCCCTCTACCCTCTCTTCCCTACCACCCTCTCCCTCTCCCCTCTCTTCCCTACCAACCTGTTCCCTCTACCCTCTCCCCGTCCCTTCTTTCCTCTACCCTCTTCCCTACCACCCTCTCACTCTACCCTCTATTCCCTACCACCCTCTCACTCTACCCTCTATTCCCTACCACCCTCTCCCCTCCCTTCTTTCCTCTACCCTCTCTCCCCTACCACCCTCTCCCTCTCCCTTCTACCCTCTCCTCCCTACCAACCTGTTCCCTCTACCCTCTCTCCCTACCACCCTCTCCCCCTCCCTTCTTTCCTCTAACCTATTTTCCCTACCACCTGCTTCCCTCTACCCTCTCATCCCCCTCTCTTCCCTACCACCCCCTCCCTCTCTTCCCTACCACCCTCCTCCCTACCACCCTCTTCCCTACCACCCTCTCCCTCTCCATTCTTCCCTCTACCCTCTCTTCCCTACCACCCTCTCCCTCTCCCCTCTCTTCCCTACCAACCTGTTCCCTCTACCCTCTCCCCGTCCCTTCTTTCCTCTACCCTCTTCCCTACCACCCTCTCACTCTACCCTCTATTCCCTACCACCCTCTCCCCTCCCTTCTTTCCTCTACCCTCTCTCCCCTACCACCCTCTCCCTCTCCCTTCTACCCTCTCCTCCCTACCAACCTGTTCCCTCTACCCTCTCCCCGTCCCTTCTTTCCTCTACCCTCTTCCCTACCACCCTCTCACTCTACCCTATTTTCCCTACCACCCTCTTCCCTCTCACCCCCCCTCTCTTCCCTACCACCCCATCCCTCTCTTCCCTACCACCCCCTCCCTCTCTTCCCTACAACCCCCTCCCTCTCTTCCCTACCAACCTGTTCCCTCTACCCTCTCTTCCCTACCACCCTCTCCCCGTCCCTTCTTTCCTCTACCCTATATTCCCTACCACCCCCTTCCCTCTACCCTCTCACCCCCCCTCTCTTCCCTACCACCCCCCCTCTTTCCCTACCACCCCCTTCCCTCTCACCCCCCTCTTCCCTACCACCCCCTTCCCTCTCACCTACCACCCCCTCCCTATTTTCCCTACCACCCTCTTCCCTCTACCCTCTCACCCCCCCTCTCTTCCCTACCACCCCCTCCCTCTCTACCCTCTCACCCCCCCTTCCCTACCACCCTCTCCCACTCCATTCTTCCCTACCAACCTGTTCCCTCCACCCTCTCTTCCCTACCACCCTCTCCCCCTCCCTTCTCTCCTCTACCCTATTTTCCCTACCACCCTCTCATTCTACCCTCTTTTCCCTACCACCCCCTTCCCTCTACCCTCTCACCCCCCCTTCCCTACCACCCTCTCCCACTCCATTCTTCCCTACCAACCTGTTCCCTCTACCCTCTCTTCCCTACCTCCCTCCTTTCCTCTACCCTATATTCCCTACCACCCTCCTACTCTACCCTCTTTTCCCTACAACCTCTCCCCTTCCCTACTTTCCTCTACCCTATTTTCCCTACCACCCCCTTCCCTCTACCCTCTCACCCCCCCTGTTCCCTACCACCCCGTCCCTCTCTTCCCTACCACCCCCTCCCCCTCCCTTCTTTCCTCTACCCTATTTTCCCTACCACCCTCTTCCCTCTTCCCTCTCACCCCCCCCCTCTCTTCCCTACCACCCCTCCCTCTCTTCCCTACCACCCCCTCCCCCTCCCTTCTTTCCTCTACCCTATTTTCCCTACCACCCTCTTCCCTCTTCCCTCTCACCCCCCCCCCTCTCTTCCCTACCACCCCCTCCCTCTCTTCCCTACCACCCTCTTCCCTACCAACCTTTTCCCTCTACCCTCTCTTCCCTACCACCCTCTTCCCTCTTCCCTCTCACCCCCCCCCTCTCTTCCCTACCACCCCTCCCTCTCTTCCCTACCACCCCCTCCCCCTCCCTTCTTTCCTCTACCCTATTTTCCCTACCACCCTCTTCCCTCTTCCCTCTCACCCCCCCCCCTCTCTTCCCTACCACCCCCTCCCTCTCTTCCCTACCACCCTCTTCCCTACCAACCTTTTCCCTCTACCCTCTCTTCCCTACCACCCTCTCCCCCTCCCTTCTTTCCTCTACCCTATTTTCCCTACCACCCTCTTCCCTACCACCCTCTCCCACTCCATTCTTCCCTACCAACCTGTTCCCTCTACCCTCTCTTACCTACCACCCTCTCCCCCTCCCTTCTTTCCTCTACCCTATTTTCCCAACCACCCTCTCACTCTACCCTCTTTTCCCTACCACCCCCTTCCCTCTACCCTCTCACCCCCCCTTCCCTACCACCCCCTCCCTCTCTTCCCTACCACCCCCTTCTTTCCTCTACCCTATTTTCCCTACCACCCTCTTCCCTTTTCCCTCTCACCCCCCCTCTCTTCCCTACCACCCCCTTCCCTCTACCCTCTCACCCCCCTCTCTTCCCTACCACCCCCTCCCTCTCTTCCCTACCACCCCCTCCCTCTCTTCCCTACCACCCCCTCCCTCTCTTCCCTACCCTATTTTCCCTACCACCCTCTCCCCCTCCCTTCTTTCCTCTACCCTATTTTCCCAACCACCCTCTCACTCTACCCTCTTTTCCCTACCACCCCCTTCCCTCTACCCTCTCACCCCCCCTTCCCTACCACCCCCTCCCTCTCTTCCCTACCACCCCCTTCTTTCCTCTACCCTATTTTCCCTACCACCCTCTTCCCTTTTCCCTCTCACCCCCCCTCTCTTCCCTACCACCCCCTTCCCTCTACCCTCTCACCCCCCTCTCTTCCCTACCACCCCCTCCCTCTCTTCCCTACCACCCCCTCCCTCTCTTCCCTACCACCCCCTCCCTCTCGTCCCTACCCTATTTTCCCTACCACCCTCTCCCCTCTTCCCTCTCACCCCCCTTCTCTTCCCTCTACCCTCTCACCCCCCTCTCTTCCCTACCACCCCCTCCCTCTCTTCCCTACCACCCCCTCCCTCTCTTCCCTACCACCCCCTCCCTCTCTTCCCTACCACCCCCTCCCTTCTTTCCTCTACCCTATTTTCCCTACCACCCTCTTCCCTCTTCCCTCTCACCCCCCCTCTCTTCCCTACCACCCCCTCTTGTCTTCCCTACCAGCCTCTTCCCTACCACCCTCTTCCCTACCAACCTGTTCCCTCTCCCTCTCCCTTCCCTACCAACCTCTCACTCTACCCTCTCTTCCCTACCACCCTCCCTCTTTCCTCCACACCAGGCCTGTTTCTATTCGCCCACACAGAGGACTCGAGGTGAGGGGGTATTTTTACGTCCCTGGCGTTTGGAGGAGCTCCATATGGCCGGGATCAAAGGTGTTTCTGGTTGCACGGTTCTGCTTGGTTGGCAGCTACCGACGTTAATTAGAAAACAAGATCAGAGGCGGTATTAAAATCCAATTAAGGTCCCATGAACAGATTGCCAAGTGATGTTCACTAATCCATTTCTGAGCACCACGTAAATTTTAGTGGCAGCATTTGGTTTTATGTGTGTGTGTGTGTGTGTCGGTGTGTCACCGGCAGGGCTACCTCTGGCTGTTTGTGACATTGTCTGGTGTTTTCTACTATATGACTTATGACTTCTTATAAAATCGACGACAATCGGTAACCTCTAAAATTCCCGAGGAGCTAAAGCATAATCACCCATGTGGAATACTTGATCGCTCAGTCATAATTTGTATTTATTTTACCTTTATTTAACTAGGCAAGTCAGTTAAGAAGAAATTCTTATTTACACTGACGGCCTAGGAACAATGGGTTAACTGCATTGTTCAGGGGTAGACCAAACAATTTTTACCTTGTCAGCTGGGGAATTTGATTTTGTAACCTTCCGGTTACTAGTCCAACACTCTAACCACTAGGCTACCTGCCACCCCAATAATGAACCCCAATTAAAATGGAATATGTAAGAGGGATGAGGCCAACCTGAAATTCACTAGTTCAGAAGACTTGTAAGAGCTGGGATTTAATTTGATTAACCGTAAAACAAAAACAAAAAATCCACTGATCACAATAGCATATGAAATACAGAAGGTGGGAGAAATCAACTTAGAACTTAGCATCAGGTTGATCGAAGTAGATCAAATCAAAACGTCAATAAGTATAGAAAGGATAAGGGACCAACTGAAACCAAAAACATGAAATCAAATCAAATGTCACATTCGCTGAATACAACAGGTGTAGACCTTACAGTGAAATGCTTGATTATGAGCCCTTAACCTGTTATGGATAGGGGGCAGTATTTTCACGGCCGGATAAAAAACGTACCCGATTTAATCTGATTATTACTCCTGCCCAGAAACTAGAATATGCATATAACTAGCTTTGGATAGAAAACACTCCAAAGTTTCTAAAACTGTTTGAATGGTATCTGTGAGTATAACAGAACTCATTTGGCAGGCCAAAACCCGAGAAGATTCCTTACAGGAAGTGCCCTCTCTGACCATTTCTTGGCCTTCTAAACTCTCTTTATTGAAAACTGAGGATCTCTGCTGTAACGTGACACTTCCTACGGCTCCCATGGGCTTTCAGAAGGCGGCAAAACGGTGAATGATGCCTTTGGAGCCCTTGGCTGAAAAACAGTAGCGCATTTGGATAGTGGTCGATCTGAGAACAATGAGACTGAGGCGCGTGCATGAGGCGACACCATGTTTTTATTCTTTCGTCTTTGAACGAAAACAACGACTCCCGGTCGGAATATTATCGCTTTTTTAAAAGAAAAATCGCATAAAAATTTATTTTAAACAGCGTTTGACATGCTTCGAAGTACGGTAATGGAATATTTTGACATTTTTTGTCACGAAACGCATCCGGCGCGTAACCCTTCGGATAGTGTCTTGAACGCACAACAAAACGCCGCTATTTGGATATAACTATGGATTATTTGGAACCAAACCAACATTTGTTATTGAAGTAGAAGTCCCGGGAGTGCATTCTGACAAAGAACAGCAAAGGTAATCCAATTTTTATTATAGTAAATCGGAGTTTGGTGAGGGCTAAACTTGGTGGGTGTCAAAATAGCTAGCCATGATGGCCAGGCTATCTACTCAGAATATTGCAAAATGTGCTTTCACCGAAAAGCTATTTTAAAATCGGACATAGCGAGTGCATAGAGGAGTTCTGTATCTATAATTCTTAAAATAATTGTTATGTTTTTTGTGAACGTTTATCGTGAGTAATTTAGTAAATTCACCGGAAGTGTTCGGTGGGAATGCTAGTTCTGAAAATCACATGCTAATGTAAAAAGCTGGTTTTTGATATATGAACTTGATTGAACAAAACATGCATGTATTGTATAACATAATGTCCTAGGAGTGTCATCTGATGAAGATCATCAAAGGTTAGTGCTGCATTTAGCTGTGGTTTTGTTTTTTGTGACATTATATGCTAGCTTGAAAAATGGGTGTCTGATTATTTTTGGCTGGGTACTCTGGCTGACATAATCTAATGTTTTGCTTTCGCTGTAAAGCCTTTTTGAAATTGGACAGTGTGGTTAGATAAAGGAGAGTCTTGTCTTTAAAATGGTGTAAAATAGTCATATGTTAGAAAAATTGAAGTTTTTGGATTTGAGGAATTTGTAATTCGCGCCACGCCTATCATTGGATATTGGAGCAGGTGTTCCGCTAGCGGAACGTCTAGATGTAAGAGCCAACGATGCAGTTGCAAAATAATAACACAAGAGGAATTAAATACATAAGAATGGAGTACAAGATCAATGTGCAGGGAGTACCAGATCAATGTGCAGGGATAATAGCTATATACAGAGAGTACCAGTACCAGATCAATGTGCAGGGGTAATAGCTTTAAACACACACGAGAGTACCAGATCAATGTGCAGGGATATTAAGTATTTGAGGTAGATATGTACTGTACTTGAAGGCAGGGTAAAGTGACTAGGCATCAGGATAGATACAAGTACATTAAACAGAGTAACAAAATAATGAGTGAAATTGAGTGTGTTGCGTCAGTGTAGCGTGTCTGTAGCGTCAGTGTAGCGTGTCTGTAGCGTCAGTGTAGCGTGTCAGTGTAGCGTCAGCGTAGCGTGTCAGTGTAGCGTCAGCGTAGCATGTCTGTAGCGTGTCTGTAGCGCGTATCAAGGTTTCCCCAAACTCGCTCCCCAGGACCCCAAGGGGTGCACCTTTCATTTTGTGCCCTAAAACTACACAGCCCATTCAAATAATGAACTCAAACTTTGATAATTTGAATCAGCTGTGTAGCGTTGGGGCAAGAAACAAAATATGCACCCAAGGACCTATTTTGGGAAACAATGGTATATAGTTGTGTGCGCAGAGGCAGTGGTCCGGTTTGCAGAGTGAACAGTATGGCTGAAATCTTTCACAATGTCAGACCATCCTTATACCCCAGAGGTCTTGATTGCAGGGAGCTCGGAACCATTGAAGTGCTGGGCCAGCCCCAACACCCTCTAGCCATACAGCTCTCAATAGTGCAGATGTAGAACTTTAAGATACAAGGGCCTATGGCAAATCTGTTCAGCCACCTGAGGGGGAAGAGGCACTGTTGGGTGTCCTTTTCAAACTATGCTGACCACATTTAGTTCTTAGTGATGCGAACGCCAGGATACTTTAACCTCAACCCACTAAAGCCCTGTTGATGTGGGCATGCCCTCTTCCTGGGTACCATCAGATAGTCTTACTGACATCAAGGGAGAAGTTGTCCTGGTACCACACTGTCAAGTCTGACATCCCTGTAGACCATGGTCATTCACAAGCAGACATCTGGAGACACAGCCAAAAGTCTGGCCACCCCCCAGCTCTAGATGACTTTAGGCTGGGTATCTGTATAGCACTGTGACATGTGCCAAATTTTAAAGGGCTTCATAAAGGTTTTGATTGAGCATGAGAAGTGTCTGCAGCTGGTGTCGTATGGCCTGAAACAGCCACGTTACCACTGACAAGCCCTGTTCATGTTGAAAGGAAAACTATAGCGCCACAAAGGACAGCGGATTAGGAAGTAAGCAAATGAGGCTTAAGTGGCAGAAATTCCCAAAATGTAGACGCTAAGCAAATTTGGGAATGAGCTCTGCAAGGGACAGTCAAAATCTCAGCCACTGGATTTGGTAGATAAGGATGGCTGTAGAAAAGCAGTGGAGCAGGACAAACAGCCAGATGAATTTGATGACATGTATATTGTACAAACTGAATGTTCCTGCTTGTGTGTAGAACCAAACACTTAATATATAAACCAACCTACACAATATACATTTATATAAAGTACTTTATTGGCAGTCAACACAGCCATGAGACAGCAGGATCCAGGTTAGCACAGAACCTGAGGATGAGAAGGGAAGTGTTACAGCTGCTCAACACATCAGAAAACAAGTGACAGAAATCAAAGCCAAAAACATTACCTTGTCCTACTGGCAGGCCGGTACTGGACCGGAGCAGGCCGGTACTGGACCGGAGCAGGCCGGTACTGGACAAAACCAGCTGCGCTCCATTGGTCATTTCCATGCTCATATTTGGTTTTTAAATTGGTGATGGTGCCAGCAGGGAACTTCCCAGTGATGAACAGCTCACTATAATTATCCTCAAAATCTTCCTGGCTAGGTTCTGGTCTAATAACTTTGGACCGGGCTATAGTAGCAGGGAGTGGGGCTGGAATAGAACCTGCCTCAACTGCACCCTCAGGAAGTGGGAACCGTTGGTCTTCGAACTCACTCTGACTGTTGCCATGTTCATAAACACTCTCAAAGTGAGAGATATCCCCTGCCTGGAACTTACTTGGTGAAGACTCACACAGTGGAGGTAAAGGAAGATAACTAGGGTAAACTAGTCCAGCAGAACGACATCCAGTCTGTTCAGGAGCCTGAGGAATGACGTAAGGGGAAGCATCAGTCTTCAGGGGAGCTAAACACTGACTACCAAGATTGGAGCCCCCGTCAATAGGACTCCTAGAATCAACAGGACCAGGGAGGCTTGAACCAGAAGTAATGGGTTCATGTTTAAGGAAGTACTGTGTGTAGGTGTCACTTTGGCTGGGTTTGACAAGTGGACCATATAGAGTTGAAGTTCTTGGGTAGACTTGGCCCATCCTGTAGGCTGGGGAGAGAAGACCATACCATTACTTTTCAGATCTTAGAAAAGTCACTTATCAAACCTTAAAAGTTTAAGTACAAAATCCCACCAAAAGGTATTGGCAGACACATTACCCAACACATGTTACACAAAGCAATCCATTGTTGTTCTTACCTTGTTGATAGGGATAGCAATGAACATCCCAGAACAGCAAAACCAGGAACAGACCCCTAGATAACAAAACAGTTAAATGATGTAGACTACAACACTTATTGTGAAAAAGAAACACATTCATCTTAACTGTCACTTACACTGCACAGCACTTAGAAGCCATAATACTCATTGCACAATGGGGACATGTGAAGTATAGAGAAGCAACTGTGGCGTGTATTTATATGTTGTAGAGGACAACCTGTAACCAATCACAGCCTGATTGGACAATGATGGCCAGCTGGTGTTAATTCACTTGCCTTGTCTAACTTCAACTCAACCCCTACGCCCTTATATCCAGTTTTTGTCAGATCCACGGGCAACGGGATAGGGATAATGGTTGGTGTGGAATTGGGCCTCAATTAACTTCAGCTGTCCATCGTTATCTAATCAAGCTGTGATTGGTTACAGGGTGTCCTCTACAACATCTAAATACACTCCAGCATCTCTTCTCCTCATGTCAACAGTTCTCATTGTGCAATGGGTATGATGGCTCTAGTGTAAGTGATGTTTATGTTGGAGATTGGGTTGTTTTTAAACTACTGTAGTCTTTAATCATGTATCTGTTTTCTAGGGGGCTCCTCCTGGTTTTTCTTTTCTGGTATGTTCATTGTTATCCCCATCAACAAGTTAACACAAATGTCTGTTTAACTGTGTTGGAAAATGTTTTTGCCAGTACCTTTGTGTTTTTTTTTTTTTTTTTTTTTTTTTTTTTTCCAAGGTCTTTAATTAAAGTGACTTTTCCTTTTCTAAAAGGCAATGGTACTAAACATCTGTATTCTCTTCCCCCAGCCTACAGAATGGACTCAATCACCCTGAGGGTGCCTTCACCGCGTGACTGACCTGGCTATGACACAGCCACTGTCGATAGCGGTCCTTCAAAGCTCCCTGGTCCTGTTGTATCTGGGAGTCATGGTGTTGCTGTCCCGTAAGGCTGTGGCTTCCCCTTACCTCATTCCTCAGGCTCCTGAACAGACTGGATGTGTTCCTGCTGGAGGAACTTACCCTAGTTTACTTCCACTACCTTCCCTTTGAGTCTCCAAGTAAGTTCCAGGCAGGGGTTCTCTCACATTGAGTGTCTGAACATGGCAACAGTCAGTGAGTCTGAAGACCAATGGTTCCCACTTCCTGAGGATGCAGGATAAAGTTCCCTGCTGGCACCATCAGCCATTTCAGAACTTGCTATGAGCATGGGAATGACCAATGGTGCTCAGCCAGCTTCATCTGGTACCATACTACTCCTGTCACATACAACTCTTTCCTGAACCCAGTGATATCAAGGTAAAGAGGACTCTAGCTCTGCCAAGGGTCCGGTTGGCTCCAGTCCTTCCCAGCAGAGCCAGGGAGGCTATGGTTTTCATGACAGTAACTTCATGAAACCACAGGTACAACCTCAGATTTTTACACCATTTATGTGCAGTATAATAAACTAAGCATGACTAACTTGTTCTGGGTGTCTGATGCTCCCCAGGTTCTAGCTGGTTCCAGTTCTTCTCAGGTGACCTACAGTTCTGACCCTCAGAACCTTGAACAGGATGACCTAGACCCTTGATCCCCTGGCTTAAGCGATGCTCTCTGGAATCAGAAGTAGGGTTCCTGGATTTCTGTATATAATGGTAACCAATATATGTTGCCAGTACTTTTAACGCCTGGTTTATTGTGTTCCTCATATCCCAGTCCACGGATGTAGTTTTGGACATCACTATTATTACTGTCATAGGGGCTACTAAACCTCTAAAAAGAACTTGGATATTGAATTAACCAGGTACAACTTCTGAGTTTCGTCATATCTGATGTGTAGTTGATGTCTTGCCTTCCTCACAGCAATCAGTACTAACCTGCATTCTTATACTGTTATCACAACTTAATAAATGATACAATGATTCCCTTTTGTCTATTGATTGGCCCTCTACAGTTTTAATGTAGTCTTAAGTCTCATAGGCATTGCACTTTAATTGAAAGTTGTGACTGGGTACCATTTGAAGTAATAATAATTATACGACTGCAGTGCTAGGCTCTACGACTGCAGTGCTAGGCTCTACGACTGCAGATATTGTCTAACCAAGGAGGCTTAGTTTTAAGCTGTTTCCAAGCAATTGTAATTGACACTAGATCACTTAATTGGACAGTGGGCTTCATAATTTGTCTAACAAATCACTAGACTAATATTTAAATGGTTAATCAACTCTTTGACACAGGATTGGCTCTTAATGTGGCAATTTTGCTCAAATTGCTGCGATATTAGCCATTTTCAGTGCAACATACCGACAAATGAATTACGCGAGAGATTTTGTAGGCACAACACATCTGCGAAGGATTCTATTGCATTGACAGGCACTACTCAGCCCATACTCTACATAGACCGGCACGGCATAAACAATCAGAGCTGCAGTAAGCCAGAAAGCAAATAGACCATTGCAATATATGGATCTGTGCCATTTACTTAATGAACGGTGT
Organism: Salmo salar; assembly: GCF_965601325.2. Classification (NCBI taxonomy): domain Eukaryota; kingdom Metazoa; phylum Chordata; class Actinopteri; order Salmoniformes; family Salmonidae; genus Salmo; species Salmo salar. Next base: position 88,616,792 of record NC_138296.1, on the reverse strand, counting down.
TTACAGCATCAGTGGTTGAGTAGATGCGCTTGTTTTGACAAAGCGACAGCTGCATGTAGCCATGTGTGCAATTTTGTTCATATTCTTCGCTAGTTATTAGCCCAGTTTGATCATTTGTAGTCAGCAATGGGGAGTGACGAGCACAATGTGTATATTTCTAGGCATATTTGAAAAGAACCTCAAGTGAAGAGCTCTTTTGTTTTAAAGGGTCGGAGTTGTATTTTGAAACGCTTGAATAAGCTAAGCAGCCAATAGGCAGAGGGTAGTATTTGTCTGATTTCCTGTAATCATATGGGAATAATGAATTTTTTTAAGTGGTTTCTTGCATCAAACATTTTCAGTCACCTCCAGAAGGACAAGTGGATAAATAGTATATCATGCCCTGTGTGTTTTATTGAAAATATATGCCTACATTGAACACATATTGGCTGCTACTGTAGGCTGAATGATAGAACAGCTATTTCCATGTTACAATGTTATGGGATGCATTTTCTCCATTGTTTTTGATGGTACAGAAGGCCACTCTGGTAGGCCTGTATACATTATGATCAAATAGTCTACATGGCCACTGTTAAAATTGTAACTTAAAGCAAGTACAGCCTCAGTGTTCACAGTAAACTGGCACTGGAAGTTGCAGAGAAGTTTCAACATTCAAGTTTGCACTCAGGAGAACTGAAATTTGCTCAGTGCAGGAAAAAAAGTGCAGTAACATTGCTACAGTAGCTGTACAATTTTACCCGTTTTTGTATTTAAGTTTTTTTTTTTGCTGGGGGGTGGGTAACATTTGCCAAAATGTAGGCAAATTGTGCATTAAATTGGCGACAGTCTGTATTCCCCCAAACTATTACTTTGAGATGTTACCCCACTCTTCCACCAAGGCACCTGCAAGTTCCCGGACATTTCTGGGGGGAATGGCCCTAGCCCTCACCCTCCGATCCAACAGGTCCCAGATGTGCTCAATGGGATTGAGATCCGGGCTCTTCGCTGGCCATGGCAGAACACCGACATTCCTGTCTTGCAGTAAATCACGCACAGAACAAGCAGTATGGCTGGTGGCATTGTCATGCTGGAGGGTCATGTCAGGATGAGCCTGCAGGAAGGGAACCACATGAGGATGTTGTCTTCCCTGTAATGCACAGCGTTGAGATTGCCTGCAATGACAACAAGCTCAGTCCGATGAGGCAGTGACACACCACCCCAGACAATGATAGACCCTCCACCTCCAAATCGATCCCGCTGCAGAGTACAGGCCTCGGTGTAATGCTCATTCCTTCAACGATAAACGCGAATCCAACCATCACCCCTGGTGAGACAAAACCGCAACTCGTCAGTGAAGAGCACTTTTTGCCAGTCCTGTCTGGTCTAGCGATGGTGGGTTTGTGCCCATAGGCTACGTTGCCGGTGATTTCTGGTGAGGACCTGCCTTACAACAGGCCTACAAGCCCTCAGTCCAGCCTCTCTCAGCCTATTGCGGACAGTTTGAGCACTGATGGAGGGATTATGTGTTCCTGGTGTAACTCTGGCAGTTGTTGTTGACATCCTGTACCTGTCCTGCAGGTGTGATTTTTGGATGTAACGATCCTGTGCAGGTTTTTTTACACGTGGTCTGCCACTGCAAGGACGATCAGCTGTCTGTCCTGTCTCCCTGTAGTGCTGTCTTAGGCGTCTCACAGTACGGACATTGCAATTTATTGCCCTGGCCACATCTGCAGTCCTCATACCTCCTTGCAGCATGCCTAAGGTACGTTCACGCAGATGAGCAGGGACCCTGAGCATCTTTCTTTTGGTGTTTTTCAGAGTCAGTAGAAAGGCCTCTTTAGTGTCCTAAGTTTTCATAACTGTGACCTTAATTGCCTCTGTCTGTAAGCTGTTAGTGTCTTAACGACCGTTCTACTGGTGCATGTTCATTAATTGTTTATGGTTCATTGACAAGCATGGGAAACAGTGTTTAAACCCTTTACAATGAAGATCTGTGAAGTTATTTGGATTTTGACTAATTATCTTTGAAAGACAGGGTCCTGAAAAAGGGCCGATTCTTTTTTTGTTGTTGCTGAGTTTAGTTATGCGGTAACATCACATTCCCCGCGTATCCTACATGATTTGGCAATCACTGACTCAAACAGTTTCCATTTGTTGCAAAGAAAGTTCAAGAAAAGAAAAATCCCCTGTGCCGTTTCCATTACACATGTCGCAAAGATTTGTTTTGCAACATTGCTTTTGTGGAATAAACCTGGGTTAACCTTATGATGTTAAAGCCTGAATTTAAAATGGATTAAATTGAGATTTATTTGTCGTTTGCCTACACAGTACCCCATAATGTCAAAATGGAATGATATATATTTGACATTTTTACAAATTAAAACCTGAAATGTCTTTAGTCAATAAGTATTCAACCCCTTTGTTTACCAGCCTAAATATGTTCAGGACCAAAAATTTGCTTAGCGAGTCACATTAGTTGCATCGACTCATGGTGTGCAATTATAGTGTTTAAAAACAATTTTTTTATGACTACCTCATCTCTGTATCCCACACATACAATTGTATGTAAGGTCACTCAGTCAAGCAGTGGATTTCAAACACAGATTCAACCAATAAAGACCAAGTAGGTATTCCAATGCCTTGCAAAGGGCATCTATTGGTAGATGGGGGGTAAGCAAACATTGAATATCCCTTTGAGCGTTGTGAAATTATTAGTTACACTTTGGATGGTGTATCAATACACCCAGTCACTACAAAGTTACAGGCGTCCTTCCTAACTTAATTGCAGGAGAGGAAGGAAACCACTCAGGGATTTCACCATGAGGCCAATGGTGACCATAAAAGAGTTAGAGTTTAATGGTTGTGATAAGAGAAAACTGAGGACGGATCAACAACATTCTAGTTACTCCACAGAAGAAACATTTTCCAAAACATCCTTCCTGTTTGCAACAAGGCACTAAAGTAATTCTGCAAAAAATGTGGAAAAAGCAATTAACAATGAACACATTACTGAGTACCAGTCTATATTTTCAAGCATAGTGGTGGCTGCATCATCTCATGGGTATGGGTATGCTCATCCAGAGGTGGCGCTCCTAGTGGCCAGGGACTTTAATGCAGGGAAACGTGAATCCGTTTTACCTCATTTCTATCAGCATGTTAAATGTGCAACCAGAGGGGAAAAAAACTCTAGACCACCTTTACTCCACAAACAGAGACGCGTACAAAGCTCTCCCTCGCCCTCCATTTGGAAAATCTGACCATAATTCTATCCTCCTGATTCCTGCTTACAAGAAAAAAATGAAAGCAGGAAGTACCAGTGACTCGGTCAATAAAAAAGCGGTCAGATGAAGCAGATGCTAGGCTACAGCACTGTTTTTCTAGCACAGACCGGAATATGTTCTGGGATTCTCCGATGGCATTGAGGAGTACACCACATCAGTCACTGGCTTCATCAATAAGTGCATCGATGACGTCATCCCCACAGTGACTGTACGTACACACCCCAACCAGAAGCCATGGATTACAGGCAACATCTGCACTGAGCTAAAGGGTAGAGCTACTGCTTTCAAGGAGCGGGACTCAAACCCAGAAGCTTATAAGAAATCCTGCTATGACCGCCGATGAACCATCAAACAGGCAAAGAGTCAATACAGGACAAAGATTGAATTGTAGTACACCAGCTCCGATGCTCGTTGGATGTCGCAGGGCTTGCAAACCATTACAGACAACAATGGGAAGCATAGCCGAGAGCTGTGACACGAGCCAACCAGACAAGCTTAATTACCTCTATGCTCTCTTCAAGGCAAGTTACACTGAAACATGCATGAGAGCATCAGCTGTTCCGGTGACTGTGTGGTCATGCTCTCTGCAGCTGATGTGAGTAAGACCTTTAAACAGGTCTACATTCACAAGGCTGCACGGCCAGGCGGATTACCAGGACATATACTCCGAGCATGCGCTGACCAACTGGCAAGTGTCTTCACTGACATTTTCAAACTCTCCCTTTTCGAGTCTGTAATAACAACATGTTCCAAGCAGACCACCATAGTCCCTGTGCCCAAGAACACTAAGGTACCCTGCCTAAATGACTACCGACCCGTAGCACTCACATCTGTAGCCATGAAGTGCTTTGAAAGGCTGGTCATGGCTCACATCAACCCCATTGTCCCAGAAACCCTAGACCCATTCCAATTTGCATACCACCCCAACAGATCCACAGATGATGCAATCTCTATTGCACTCCACACTGCGCTTTCACACATGGACAAAAGGAACACCTATGTGAGAATGCTGTTCATTGACTACAGCTCAGCGTTCAACACCATCGTGCTCTCAAAGCTCATCAATAAGCTAAGGACCCTGGGACTAAACACCTCCCTCTGCAACTGGATCCTGGACTTCCTGGTGGGCCGCCCCGAGGTGGTAAGTGTAGGTAACAACACATCCGCCATGCTGATCCTCAACACGGGGGCCCCTCCTGTACTCCCTGTTCACTCATGACTGCACGGCCAGGCACAACTCCAACACCATCATTAAGTTTGTCGATGACACAACAGTGGTTGGCCTGATCATCGACAACGACGAGACAGCCTATAGGGAGGAGGTCAGAGACCATGGCCGTGTGGTGTCAGGACAACAACCTCTCCCTCAATGTGATCAAGACAAAGGAGATGATTGTGGACTACAGGTAAAGGAGGACCGTGCACGCCCCCATTCTCATCGACGGTGCTGTAGTGGAGCAGGTTGAGAGCTTCAAGTTCCTTGGTCCAAGCTCACCAAGACAGTCGTGAAGAGGACACGAAAAAACATTTTCCCCCTCAAGAGACTGAAAAGATTTGGCATTGTTCCTCAGATCCTCAAAAGGTTCTACAGCTGCACCATCAAGAGCATCCTGACGGGATGCATCACTGCCTAGTATGGCAACTGCTTGGCCTCCGACCGCAAGGCACTACAGAGGTTAGTGCGTATGGCCCAGAACATCACTGGGGCCAAGCTTCCTGCCATACAGGACCTCTATACCAAGCGGTGTCAGAGGAAGGCCCTAAAAATTGTCAAAGACTCCAGCCACCCTAGTCATAGACCGTTCTCTCTGCTATCGCACGGCAAGCGGTACTAGAATGTTATGTCCTAGAGGCTTCTAAACAGCTTCTACCCCCAAGCCATAAGACTCCTGAATATCTAAGCAAATTGCTACTCAGACTATTTGCATTACCCCCACTTCTTTTACTCTGCTGCTACTCTCTGTTATTATCTATGCATAGTCACTTTCATAACTCTACCTACATGTACATATTACCTCAATTCCCTCGACTAACCGGTGCCCCCGCACATTGACTCTGTACCGATAGCCCCTGTATATAGCCTCGCTATTGTTATTTTACTGCTACTGCTCTACTTTATTTCTTACTTTTCTTGTATTTTTCTTAACTGAATTGTTGGTTAAGGCCTTGTAAGTAAGCATTTCACTGTAAGGTCTACACCTGTTGTACTCAGCGCATGTGACAAGTACAATTTGATTTGATTTGCTTGTAATCGTTAAGGACTGTGGAGTTTTTCAGAATAAAAAAGAAACGGAATGGAACTAAGCACAAAATAAAAATAAAATCCTAGAGGAAAACCTGGTTCTGTCTGCTTTCCACCAGACACTAGGAGATTAATTCACCTTCGAGCAGGACAATAATCTATAACACAAGGCCAAATCTACACTGGAGTTGCTTACCAAGAAGACAAGGGATGTTCCTGAGTGGTGAAGTTTTGACTTAAATCTACTTGAAAATCTATTGCAAGACCTTAAAATCATTGTCTAGCAATGATCAACAACCAATTTGATAGAGCTTGAAGAATTTTGAAAATAATTATATTGTACAATCCAGGTTTGCAATGCTCTTAGAGACTTTCCCAGAAAGACTCACAGCTATAATTGCTTCCAAAGGTGATTCTAGCATGTATTGACTCAGGGGTGTGAATACTTATGTGAATGAGATATTTCTGTATTTAATTTAAAATAAATTATCAATAATGTATAAAACATGTTTTTACACTTCGTCATTATGGGGTATTGTGTGTAGATGGGTGACAAAAAATATATACTGCTCAAAAAAATAAAGGGAACACTTAAACAACACAATGTAACTCCAAGTCAATCACACTTCTGTGAAATCAAACTGTCCACTTAGGAAGCAACACTGATTGACAATAAATTTCACATGCTGTTGTGCAAATGGAATAGACAACAGGTGGAAATTATAGGCAATAAGCAAGACACCCCCAATAAAGGAGTGGTTCTGCAGGTGGAGACCACAGACCACTTCTCAGTTCCTATGCTTCCTGGCTGATGTTTTGGTCACTTTTGAATGCTGGCGGTGCTTTCACTCTAGTGGTAGCACGAGAAGGAGTCTACAACCCACACAAGTGGCTCAGGATGGCACATCAATGTGGATGGCACATCAATGTGAGCTGTGGCAAGAAGGTTTGCTGTGTCTGTCAGCGTAGTGTCCAGAGCATGGAGGCGCTACCAGGAGACAGGCCAGTACATCAGGAGATGTGGAGGAGGCCGTAGGAGGGAAACAACCCAGCAGCAGGACCGCTACCTCCGCCTTTGTGCAAGGAGGAGCAGGAGGAGCACTGCCAGAGCCCTGCAAAATGACCTCCAGCAGGGCACAAATGTGCATGTGTCTGCTCAAACGGTCAGAAACAAACTCCATGAGGGTGGTATGAGGGCCCGACGTCCACAGGTGGGGGTTGTGCTTACAGCCCAACACCATGCAGGATGTTTGGCATTTGCCAGAGAACACCAAGATTGGCAAATTCGCCACTGGGGCCCTGTGCTCTTCACAGATGAAAGCAGGTTCACACTGAGCACGTGACAGCCGTGACAGAGTCTGGAGATGCCGTGGAGAACGTTCTGCTGCCTGCAACATCCTCCAGCATGACCGGTTTGGCGGTGGGACAGTCATGGTGTGGGGTGGCATTTCTTTGGGGGGCCGCACAGCCCTCCATGTGCTCGCCAGAGGTAGCCTGACTGCCATTAGGTACCGAGATGAGATCATCAGACCCCTTGTGAGACCATATGCTGGTGCGGTTGGCCCTGGGTTCCTCCTAATGCAAGACAATGCTACTCCTCATGTGGCTGGAGTGTGTCAGCAGTTCCTGCAAGAGGAAGGCATTGATGCTATGGACTGGCCCGCCCGTTCCCCAGACCTGAATCCAATTGAGCACATCTGGGACATCATGTCTCGCTCCATCCACCAACGCCACGTTGCACCACAGACTGTCCAGGAGTTGGCGGTTGCTTTAGTCCAGGTCTGGGAGGAGATCCCTCAGGAGACCATCCGTCACCTTATCAGGAGCATGCCCAGGCATTGTAGGGAGGTCATACAGGCACGTGGAGGCCACACACACTACTGAGCCTCATTTTCACTTGTTTTAAGGACATTACATCAAAGTTGGATCAGCCTGTAGTATGGTTTTCCACTTTAATTTTTCAGTGTGACTCCAAATCCAGACCTCCATGGGTTGATAAATTGGATTTCCATTGATTATTTTTGTGTGATTTTGTTCTCAGCACATTCAACTATGTAAAGAAAAAAGTATTTAATAAGATTATTTCTTTCATTCAGATCTAAGATGTGATGTTTAAGTGTTCCCTTTATTTTTTTGAGCAGTGTATATTTAATAAATGTTGAATTCAACACAACAAATATAACAAATATAGAATAACAAATATTCAACACAACAAATATAGAATAAGTCAAGGGCAATGAATACTTTATGAAGTCACTCTTAAAACTCTTTTATTTGAAATAATTATTTGCTGTCAGTAATGATATATTTCTGGGATTGTCTTCCTTTCACTCGTCTTACACTACCACTCTTTTTAAAAAGTCCTAAAAGTGTTTAAGTCACTGCTGAGGTAAAACACCAAAGATGACCCACAGGAGAAAATGGCAGCTATAGTCTGGTACAGAGCCCACTCAATCTACACCTGTCAAAACACAGAGGGACACACGTTATGATACTGACCCACCAACGCTTCAGGTCTCTTTTCTTTTCATCCCCCTGTACTTGAGACATGAAGGGGTCCAGACATCACTCCCAACTTCTTATCCCACAAATGTTAGAGAAGAGATAACCGAGCCATGCGCCATGTCTGCCACTGCCTTATTGGAGTGTATATTGTGAATAATGGCATTCCATCTCTTTGAAATATAATGGACACTGTGTGTTTTAGGTTGACTGTCTACCACATCTCACGCCACATGACATTCAGGTGTTAGCTGGGTAATGTTCAGGGATAAAACGTTTCGAAATGGGGAAGTACTAACTCAACCTATGACAATGCAGACTGACATGGCAACGTTAGAGAGACACACATTCTAGCTATAGGCTCTGTTCAGTCATAATTTAAGCCAGTCACCTAACCCCAGACAGTTCCAGATAGCAGCACTAACACAATAGAGGCTCAAGACTTCTCTCAGACACAGAATTACATTATCACATTATCACATTGTAAGAATCTATCTATTATGAGCGTTCAGTTCCATTTCAGTTTCCAGGGTCTTGGTTGCTTTGGTTGCTTTGTTGCTGATTGGGAGTCACACATAAGTAGCCTGTTTTTCCTTTGGGTTTTTGTGGGTGATTGTTTCTGTTTCGTTCATTTTGGACCAGACAGGACTGTTTGCTGTCGTTGCTGTTTTGTTTATAGTGGTTCATTTTATTAAATATTCAAAATGAATACACATCCTCTGCTGCACCTTGGTTTTATTATGACGACGGCCATTACAGGGATTGATTTGCACTTTTCACACCAAAGTACGTTCATCTCTAGGATACAGAACGTGTCTCCTTCCAGAGCGGTATGATGGCTGCGTGGTCCCATGGTGTTTATACTTGCGTACTATTGTTTGTACAGATGAACGTGGTACCTTCAGGCGTTTGGAAATTGCTCCCAAGGATGAATCAGACTTGTGGATGTCTACAATTGTTTTTCTGAGGTCTTGGCTGATTTCTTTTGATTTTCCCATAATGTCAAGCAAAGAGGCACTGAGTATGAAGATAAGTCTTGAAATACATCCACAGGTACACCTCCAATTGACTCAAATGATGTCAATTAGCCTATCAGAAGCTTCTAAAGCCATGACATCATTTTCTGGAATTTTCCAAGCTGTGTATAGGCACAGTCAACTTAGTGTATGTAAACTTCTGACCTACTGGAATTGTGATTCAGTGAATTATAAGTGAAATAATCTGTCTGTAAACAATTGTTGGAAAAATTACTTGTGTCATGCACACGTAGATGTTCTAATCGACTTGCTAAAACTAAAGTTTGTTAACAAGATTTTTGTGGAGTGGTTGAAAAATGAGTTTTAATGATTCCAACCTAAGTGTATGTAAACTTCTGACTTCAACTGAAAATACTTGTTAGATACTGCTGCACTGTCGGAACTAGAAGCATTTCGCTACATTCGCATTAACATCTGCTAAACATTTGTATGTGACCAATAAAATGTGATTTGATTTGATTTGATTTAGAAAGAAAAGCAAGGAGGGAAGCAGAAAAGCAGGGAGGGAAGCAGAAAAGCAGGGAGGGAAGCAGAATAGCAGGGAGGGAAGCAGAAAAGCAGGGAGGGAAGCAGAATAGCAGGGAGGGAAGCAGAAAAGCAGGGAGGGATGCAGCTTTACTGTCTTATACAATCACAAACTGTTGCCACTCAAGACCAACGTCAACTGTGCATTTCCCCCAGAAAGATGATTGTCTCTTTAGGGTAGACCACAAATCACCTGCACTCTGTATAACTATTGCTATAATTTTGCCAATTCACAAATCTTTCTGTTGGATGGAAGGGCGTTTTAGATTCTCCACTGTGTGCCATTTTGTGCATCGCTCCGTCGCTGCAGGCTTCTAGCTTCCGGACAGCAAAGCAGAGGACTGACGTCTAACATGAAGTACATCCCATTCCATTGTCATGGTTCCCATCACAGGTTTAACCCTGCAGGTTTAAAAGCTGTCATACTGAAATCATCAAAGGCCGCACGGTTGTGTCCACACTGAGTACTGCTGGCCACCACAGTTCTCCTAGCGACTACTGGCCACCACAGTTCTCCTAGCCACTACTGGCCACCACAGTTCTCCTAGCCACTACTGGCCACCACAGTTCTCCTAGCCACTGCTGGCCACCACAGCTCTCCAAGCCACTATTGGCCACCACAGTTCTCCTAGCCACTACTGGCCACCACAGTTCTCCTAGCCACTACTGGCCACCACAGTTCTCCTAGCCACTGCTGGCCACCACAGCTCTCCTAGCCACTACTGGCCACCACAGCTCTCCTAGCCACTATTGGCCACCACAGTTCTCCTAGCCACTACTGGCCACCACAGCTCTCCTAGCCACTACTGGCCACCACAGTTCTCCTAGCCACTACTGGCCACCACAGCTCTCCTAGCCACTACTGGCCACCACAGTTCTCCTAGCCACTACTGGCCACCACAGCTCTCCTAGCCAATACTGGCCACCACAGCTCTCTTAGCCACTGCTGGCCACCACAGTTCTCCTAGCCACTGCTGGCCACCACAGCTCTCCGAGCCACTACTGGCCACCACAGCTCTCCTAGCCACTACTGGCCACCACAGTTCTCCTAGCCACTACTGGCCACCACAGCTCTCCTAGCCACTATTGGCCACCACAGTTCTCCTAGCCACTACTGGCCACCACAGCTCTCCTAGCCGCTACTGGCCACCACAGCTCTCCTAGCCACTACTGGCCACCACAGTTCTCCTAGCCACTACTGGCCACCACAGCTCTCCTAGCCACTATTGGCCACCACAGTTCTCCTAGCCACTACTGGCCACCACAGCTCTCCTAGCCACTACTGGCCACCACAGTTCTCCTAGCCACTATTGGCCACCACAGCTCTCCTAGCCACTACTGGCCACCACAGCTCTCCTAGCCACTACTGGACACCACAGTTCTCCTAGCCACTACTGGCCACCACAGTTCTCCTAGCCAATACTGGCCACCACAGCTCTCTTAGCCACTGCTGGCCACCACAGTTCTCCTAGCCACTGCTGGCCACCACAGCTCTCCTAGCCACTACTGGCCACCACAGCTCTCCTAGCCACTACTGGCCACCACAGTTCTCCTAGCCACTACTGGCCACCACAGCTCTCCTAGCCACTATTGGCCACCACAGTTCTCCTAGCCACTACTGGCCACCACAGTTCTCCTAGCCACTGCTGGCCACCACAGCTCTCCTAGCCACTACTGGCCACCACAGCTCTCCTAGCCACTATTGGCCACCACAGTTCTCCTAGCCACTACTGGCCACCACAGCTCTCCTAGCCACTACTGGCCACCACAGTTCTCCTAGCCACTACTGGCCACCACAGCTCTCCTAGCCACTACTGGCCACCACAGTTCTCCTAGCCACTACTGGCCACCACAGCTCTCCTAGCCAATACTGGCCACCACAGCTCTCTTAGCCACTGCTGGCCACCACAGTTCTCCTAGCCACTGCTGGCCACCACAGCTCTCCGAGCCACTACTGGCCACCACAGCTCTCCTAGCCACTACTGGCCACCACAGTTCTCCTAGCCACTACTGGCCACCACAGCTCTCCTAGCCACTATTGGCCACCACAGTTCTCCTAGCCACTACTGGCCACCACAGCTCTCCTAGCCGCTACTGGCCACCACAGTTCTCCTAGCCACTGCTGGCCACCACAGCTCTCCTAGCCACTACTGGCCACCACAGCTCTCCTAGCCACTACTGGCCACCACAGTTCTCATAGCCACTACTGGCCACCACAGCTCTCCTAGCCACTATTGGCCACCACAGTTCTCCTAGCCACTACTGGCCACCACAGTTCTCCTAGCCACTGCTGGCCACCACAGCTCTCCTAGCCACTACTGGCCACCACAGCTCTCCTAGCCACTATTGGCCACCACAGTTCTCCTAGCCACTACTGGCCACCACAGCTCTCCTAGCCACTACTGGCCACCACAGTTCTCCTAGCCACTACTGGCCACCACAGCTCTCCTAGCCACTACTGGCCACCACAGTTCTCCTAGCCACTACTGGCCACCACAGCTCTCCTAGCCAATACTGGCCACCACAGCTCTCTTAGCCACTGCTGGCCACCACAGTTCTCCTAGCCACTGCTGGCCACCACAGCTCTCCGAGCCACTACTGGCCACCACAGCTCTCCTAGCCACTACTGGCCACCACAGTTCTCCTAGCCACTACTGGCCACCACAGCTCTCCTAGCCACTATTGGCCACCACAGTTCTCCTAGCCACTACTGGCCACCACAGCTCTCCTAGCCGCTACTGGCCACCACAGCTCTCCTAGCCACTACTGGCCACCACAGTTCTCCTAGCCACTACTGGCCACCACAGCTCTCCTAGCCACTATTGGCCACCACAGTTCTCCTAGCCACTACTGGCCACCACAGCTCTCCTAGCCACTACTGGCCACCACAGTTCTCCTAGCCACTATTGGCCACCACAGCTCTCCTAGCCACTACTGGCCACCACAGCTCTCCTAGCCACTACTGGCCACCACAGTTCTCCTAGCCACTACTGGCCACCACAGTTCTCCTAGCCAATACTGGCCACCACAGCTCTCTTAGCCACTGCTGGCCACCACAGTTCTCCTAGCCACTGCTGGCCACCACAGTTCTCCTAGCCACTACTGGCCACCACAGCTCTCCTAGCCACTACTGGCCACCACAGTTCTCCTAGCCACTACTGGCCACCACAGCTCTCCTAGCCACTATTGGCCACCACAGTTCTCCTAGCCACTACTGGCCACCACAGCTCTCCTAGCCGCTACTGGCCACCACAGCTCTCCTAGCCACTACTGGCCACCACAGTTCTCCTAGCCACTACTGGCCACCACAGCTCTCCTAGCCACTATTGGCCACCACAGTTTCCCTAGCCACTACTGGCCACCACAGCTCTCCTAGCCACTACTGGCCACCACAGTTCTCCTAGCCACTGCTGGCCACCACAGTTCTCCTAGCCACTACTGGCCACCACAGCTCTCCTAGCCACTACTGGCCACCACAGTTCTCCTAGACACTATTGGCCACCACAGCTCTCCTAGCCACTGCTGGCCACCACAGCTCTCCTAGCCACTACTGGCCACCACAGTTCTCCTAGCCACTACTGGCCATCACAGCTCTCCTAGCCACTGCTGGCCACCACAGTTCTCCTAGCCACTGCTGGCCACCACAGCTCCCCTAGCCACTGCTGGCCACCACCGTTCTCCTAGCCACTACTGGCCACCACAGTTCTCCTAGCCACTGCTGGCCACCACAGCTCCCCTAGCCACTGCTGGCCACCACAGTTCTCCTAGCCACTACTGGCCATCACAGCTCTCCTAGCCACTGCTGGCCACCACAGTTCTCCTAGCCACTGCTGGCCACCACAGCTCCCCTAGCCACTGCTGGCCACCACAGTTCTCCTAGCCACTACTGGCCACCACAGTTCTCCTAGCCACTGCTGGCCACCACAGCTCCCCTAGCCACTGCTGGCCACCACAGTTCTCCTAGCCACTACTGGCCACCACAGCTCTCCTAGCCACTGCTGCCCACCACAGTTCTCCTAGCCACTATTGGCCACCACAGTTCTCCTAGCCAATACCAGCGGCTAGCCAATGTCATAGTTCACATGTGACATGCCATTACACTTCCCTTTAAGTCATCTTAACGGATGTAATGTAAGGCCCCACTGTCTTTTTCCAACGCCTGTCTTTGTCTCCAAGTATCCAATGCCATGGGAAAAAAGGGTGATACATTGACAGCAGTAAGGAGGTCTCTCATTCTCCCTTAACCAAAAGGGCTGGGAGGCGATTTGGTCACATAGAGAGACAGGGACAGGCAGTCACAGAGAATGAACTCTGAAATCACTGGTCTTAGTAAAACCACGTCCTCTACTAAACAGGGTGGCAGTAGGGGTTGTGGTCCAGGTCTCAACCACACAGAGCCGTCACAAAGAACCCACTTTCCTCTGGCTAACCGGGCCCCCATGGATCCTGCTGTCTGTATCCAGTTACTAATCTACTGTCCCTGACTCTGACCGGTGGCCAATCAAATGTTGGCGCTGCCTGCCCAACAGGCAGGGTAGTCTGCGCTAGGTTGCACCGCGCTAGAGAGGTGAAGACTGCGACCAGAGCAAATCCACTCCAGCTGTGCAGCCCCTGAGAACCAGAGAGAGGGATGGAGGCAGAGACAGAGAGAGGGCAGAATTATGAGAGAGAAAGGCAGGAATGGAGAGATGGATCAAGAAAAGAAGGAAAGAGAGAGAGAGGGCTTTTTAGAAGGGTGGTCAGGAAACTCTGAGCAGTGTGGTCACTTGACAGCTGTGGTCTTCTAGAATCAGAGGATTCTATCCCCTCAGGGAGTTCTGACCCAGAGAGGAACAAGGACTCTGTGGTCGTATCGACCGTACAGTGAAGTAAAGGAAATGCATACTTACTTATTCGGAGAGAAAAAAACACTTCCGTACCAACTCAGTGGGAGGTTGTTCCTGTTTCATTCACTGGAGAAAGATATCGCCTGCTATTAAAAGTTGTACATTTCACAAACAGTAATGATCAACAATTTCATTTAACTACAAATAAAATAAATTGACTGCCCATTGTTCGTACAATCCCCTTCTAACTAAAGAAGAACCAGAGGCCATTGTTCAACGTGTAAATGCTCCAGTTAACTTAAGTCTGAACACCTACCATATCATACGAGCATAACATTCCCCATTGAGAAGTTGTGTATGGAAGAGTGAACCTTGTTGATGAAACACCTATTATCCTCAGAGGGTGAAGACAAGTGGTAATCTATTCTAGCTCAACACTGACGTGTGTCTTTATCAAGTTGATCCTGTGTTTATCTCTGTGATAGCTGTACTGGTCATGGTGACAGAGGTCTCTAAGACGCTCTGACACCTCTCTGTAGAAGAACAGTCAAGCGAAGTGTTTGTTTGTCTTCCTGCTAAAACCACACCGTTTGTCTGCATATTTACTATTTCTCTCTTTCTTACCTTCTATTTCTTTCTGTCTCAACCTACCTCTCCAACTCTCTCTCTCTCTCTCTCTCTCTCTCTCTCTCTCACACACGCAAACGTTCTCTCTTTCCCTCCACCCCTCCCATCTCTGCCTTCCCTTTCTATGTGGTGTAATTCCAGTTTATTCAGCCAGACCTCCCCAGAGCACCTAAACACAGGCAGGTAAATTACCGCAGCATGGCGGCTGGCTGGCGCTCTTCCTCTCTCCCTCTTTCTGCCCGAGGGGTCAGTCAGTGTCATTGTTGACATTGGACACATGCTCATCTAATATAAAATCTTCTCATTTGATTTGGACTGTAATTATGTCGTTAAAAAAAAAATAGCTGTGAAGGCTGTGGCCTGCCAGTGTGATCTGCTTTCATCAAGTGCAGACTGGTTTAATTATAGACTATAGACAGTGTTCACCATCCCATCATCAGCCCTTGTTCACTAGGCCTGGCTGGGCAGCCTGCCTGTCCTGCTGTTTCTTTAAGACATCACATTCTTTTATAGTGTGTTAATCACAAGGCAATAGGAGCTGTTAGCGATGTGATGAGATGTCTCAGGGTGGAAGAGCTGCTTGGAGCCTGGACACTAGTTCATACAGATCCTGGGAATGGGAGGGAGGGGAGGGAGGGGGGGAGGGAGGTGATGGGGGAATATACAGTTAAGCGATTGAGCATGATGATGGAATTTTATGTCTCGACTTTTTGTTTTTTGATGTGTGTGGGTGCGCACGCGCGTTTGATAATTATATGGGTTTTTTTCAGATCTGAAGCATACTGACATACTGACATTAAAGGAATGATTGTAGTCGCTGTGTTTCAAATTTGGAAAATTACTCAGACATATGGTTGCAAAACTCTGGGAACGTTCAAGAAATCCCCTGGTTTTCTCCAAAATCCCAGTTGGAGGACTTCCAATATCAGAGGGGAATACGCAGGACATCTGCATCCCTACAACCAGGATTTCTGAAAAACCAGGGAATTTATTGGACGTTCCTTTGCCACCTTACTCAGACATCAGTTCACCTGAATCGGACTACTTTGACAAGTTACTAATAGGTTGGAAAACATTTTCTTTAAGCCCATATATGAGGGTTTTATTTATTTATTTAACCTTTATTTAACTAGGCAAGTCAGTTAAGAACAAATTCTTATTTACAATGAAGACCTACTAAAAGGCAAAAGGCTTCCTGCGGGGACGGGGGTTAGGGATTAAAAAATAAAACAATGTAAATATAGGACACATCACAACAAGAGAGAACACTACATAAAGAGAGACCTAAGACAACAGCATAGCAAGGCAGCAACACAACATAACAACAACATGGTAGCAGCACAACATGGTAGAAACACAACATGGTAGCAGCATGAAACATGGTACAAATATTATTGGGCAGAGACAACAGCACAAAGGGCAAAAAGGTAGAGACAACAGTACATCACACAAAGCAGCCATAACTGTCAGTAAGAGTAAGTCTTTGAATAAAATACTGTCAGTAAGTCTTTGAATGAAGAGATGGAGATAAAACTGTCCAGTTTGAGTGTTTGTTGCAGCTCTTTCCAGTCGCTAGCTGCAGTGAACTGAAAAGAGGAACGACCCAGGGATGTGTGTGCTTTGGGGACCTTTAACAGAATGTGACTGGCAGAACGGGGGTTGTATGTGGAGGATGAGGGCTGCAGTAGATATCTCAGATAGGGGGGAGTGAGGCCTAAGAGGGTTTTATAAATAAGCATCAACCAGTGGGTCTTGTGACGGGTATAAAGAGATGACCAGTTTACAGAGGAGTATAGAGTGCAGTGTGTCCTATAAGGAGCATTGGTGGCAAATCTGATGGCCGAATGGTAAAGAACATCTAGCCGCTTGAGAGCACCCTTACCTGCCGATCTATAAATTATGTCTCCATAATCTAGCATGGGTAGGATGGTCATCTAAATCAGGGTTAGTTTGGCAGCTGGGGTGAAAGAGAAGCGATTACAATAGAGGAAACCAAGTCTGGATTTAACCTTAGCCTGCAGCTTTAATATGTGCTGAGAAGGACAGCACACTGTCTAGCCATACTTGTATGAGGTGACTACCTCAAGCTCTAATCCCTCAGAGGTAGTAATAACACCTGTGGGAGGAGGGGCATACTTCTTACCAAACCACATGACATTTGTTTTGGAGGTGTTCAGAACAAGGTTAAGGGTAGAGAAAGCTTGTTGGACACTAAGAAAGCTTTGTTGTAGAGCATTTAACACAAAATCTGGGGAGGGGCCAGCTGAGTATAAGACTATCATCTGCATATAAATGGATGAGAGAGCTTCCTCCTGCCTGAGCTATGTTGTTGATGTAAATTGAGAAGAGCTTGGAGCCTAGGATCAAGCCTTGGTGTACTCCCTTGGTGACAGGCAGTGGCTGAGACAGCAGATTTTCTGACTTTATACACTGCACTCTTTCAAATCAAATCAAATGTATTTGTCACATACACATGGTTAGCAGATGTTAATGCAAGTGTAGCGAAATGCTTGTGCTTCTAGTTCCGACCATGCAGTAATATCTAACAAGTAATATAACCTAACAATTTCACAACAACTACCTTATACACACACAAGTGTAAAGGAATGAATACGAATATGTACATAAAAATATATAAATGAGTGATGGCCGAACGGCATAGGCAAGATGCAGTAGATGGTATAGGGTACAGTATATACATATGAGATGAGTAATGTAGGGTATTAAAACATAAAGCGGCATTGTTTAAAGTGGCTAGTGATACATTACATCAAGAGAGAGATAGTTAGCAAACCAGCCCAAAGACTCCTCAGAGACACCAATACTCCTTAGCCGACCGACAAGAATGGAATGGTCCACCGTATCAAAAGCTTTGGCCAAGTCAATAAAAATAGCAGCACAATATTGCTTAGAATCAAGGGCAATAGTGACATCATTAAGGACCTTTAAGGTTGCACATCCATAACATGGGCAGAAACCAGATTGCATACCAGAGAGAATACTATAGACATCAAGAAAGCTAGTCAGTTGATTATTGACACGTTTTTCCAACACTTTTGATAAACAGGGCAAAATAGAAATAGGCCTATCACAGTTAGGATCAGCTTGATCTCCCCCTTTAAATAAAGGACGAACCGTGGCTGCCTTCCAATGCAAGCAATGGGAACCTCCCCAGAAAGGAGAGACAGGTTAAAAAGGTCAGAGATAGGCTTGAAGAAAGTAGAAAGGGTCTAAACAATCTGACTCAGACGTTTTTTTCGGGGTCAAGTTTAAGGAGCTCCTTTAGCACCTCAGATTCAGTGACTGCCTGCAGGGAGAAACTTTGCAGCGGGGCAGGGGAAAAAAAGGGAGAAGCATCGGGGATAGTCGCATTAGGAGTGGGAGATGAGGAAATGTTGGATGGGCAAGGAGGCATGGCTGAGTCAAATAGGAATCCTGACTTAATGAAGTGGTGATTAAAAAGCTCAGCCATGTGCTTCTTGTCAGTAACAACCACATCATCAACTTTAAGGGACATGGGCAGCTGTGAGGAGGAGGGTTTATTCTCCAGGTCTTTAACCGTTTTCCAGAACTTCTTTGGGTTAGACCCACAGAGAGAACTGCTCCTTAAAGTAACTAACGTGGGCCTTCCGGATAGACTGAGTGAACTTATTTCTCATTCGCCTGAACGAGAGCCAGTCAATCTGAGTATGCGTGTGCCGTTCCCCAAATGAAATTCTTGACGTGGAGTAACTCTGCAAGATCACGGTCAAACCAGGGGCTGAACCTGTTTTGAATTCTCATTTTCTTTATGGGGGTGTGTTTGTTAACAATCCCACTGAAAATATCAAAAAAGAAGGTCCAAGCGTCTTCGACAGAGCTGATCCTATACCATTTTGTAGAGGCCAGTTCATGAAGGAAGACTTGCTCATTAAAGTTTTTTAGCAAGTGTCTATGACAAATCAGGACAGGTTGTTTCACTGAGCAGCCATTACGAACACAGGCTGTAAAACAGTGATCACTAAGGTCATTACAGAAAACACCAGACTGATACCTATCAGGATTATTTGTGAGGATAACATCGAGGAGAGTAGCCTTTTCTGGGTGTTTGGAGTCATACCTTGTGGGATTGGTAATAATCTGAGAAAGATTTAGGGAGTCCCATTGCTTTAGGATTTGGTCAGGTGGTTTAAGCATGTCCCAGTTTAGGTCACCTTGCAGGACAAATTCAGACTTAGTGTAAGGGTCCAGGAAAGTGCTTAGGAGCAGGTAGGGTACAGGCCGGTGCTGATGGAGGACAATAGCACCCAGCAACAGTCAACAAAGAGCTATTTGAAAGTTTAATGCTTAAAACCAGCAAATCAAATTGTTTGGGGACAGACTTGGTGGAGACAACCGAGCACTGAAGGTGTTCCTTGGCCACTCCCCTAACTTTGGAAGATCTGTCTTGCCGAAAAAGGTTGGAACCAGAAAGGTTAACATCAGTATTCAAAACACTCTTCCTTAACCACGTCTCAGTACTGACCAACACATCTGGATTGGAGCTGTGAATCCACACTTTCAATTGATCCATTTTAGGTAATAAGCTTCTAGTGTTAACGTGCTGAAAACCCAGGCTTTTACGAGAGCAGAAATCAGTGAAACACATATCAGAGCACAAGTCAGAATTGGGGCTAGCAACAGTAGATGGGTCAGGGTGTACGTGCACATTTCCAGATATCAGCAGCAGTAATACAATCAGGGCACGGCAGAGGACAGGGAGAGCTCTACAGTGCTGATTTATGACCTGTGCATCATGTGCATCAGATGGCAACAAGATCATATTGTACAGCAGTTTACTTCAACAGATATTTTATCAATACTTTACAAGTACTCTTAAAGATTTAGCTACTGTAGCTAAAGTATAACTTATGGCCTCATAATCAATGAATCTGTTCCACTTTGGGTAGAGCTACAGTACTGTATTAAAAATAAAAAAATAAAAAACATTATTCTGGGAACAAGACTCTCTGAAGTGTTATGGACATTGGAGATGTTATCTGTGCATTTTATGTGCAGACGACTTCCTTCTACACGCTGCCTTGTCTTTGTAATCTGGCTGTTCATGGTCAATATCTTAATGTGTATCTTCTAGGCTCTATATTTACCACATGGTTCATTTAAAGCACATCTTTAGCTGTTATATAGATCTTCACAGCAGGGTGCCAAATCAGGCGGTGAGCTGAGCGCTGCTGTTACATGGAGCCAATACATATTTCTAGCCCTTCCACTTCCACCGTTTAAAGATAAACTGCAGATTAGTGTTATTTACTCGTAGATATATTTGATTTTGATCATATATGATTAATCTTCAGAAAGTTAAATTTAAAGGTAATGCCTCCGATTGAGACGGCATGTGCTGCATTTACCACGGGAACATTGCCTTTAAATTTCTATCGCGCTGTTGCACAGCTCTTCAGCTCTACGGATTGACTCGAGCCCTAAGATAACCCTGTTATTGGGGTGAATTCTAATTGCCAGTGACATGTATTCTTAGTCTCCCATTGACATCAATGAATAACTGAGTGAAAAATCTGGGGAAACGTGGAAGTTAGGATTGCCTCATTTTAAGCACGTAGTCCCATATCATGTAGACTTCAGAGTCATGGCTCGATCCATCACATCATTATCTATCTACAATATTAAACTCCTGACTGCACCCTCCTTGGCTTCCAAGCATTTCCTGGTGCCACCTTATTAGTCTTCCCTTCTTCAAGTGGAGGGCTCAGTGATTGTGTCAGAGTAGAGTAGTTCCTCAAGTGTTCGTCCTCTCCTCCTCTCCCCCTCTCTTCCTCTCCCCCTATCTTCCTCTCTTCCTCTCCTCTCCCCCTCTCTTCCTCTCCTCCTCTATTCCTCTCTTCCTCTCCTCCTCTCCTCCTCTCCTCCTCTCCTCCACCATCATTGTCTTCAGTGAAAGGCCCCACCTGCCTGGCTAATAAAACCTTGCATGTCATTTCAGGATATCAGGAAGTGAGGTAACACAAAGGGCTCACTAGGGGTCATGTAAAGTTCTAGTCAGGGTTGGCATGGTTACTTTCTAAATGTAATCCGTTTCAGTTACTAGTTACCTGTCCAAAATTGTAATCAGTAAAGTAACTTTTGGATTACCCAAACTCAGTAACGTAATCTGGTTACCTTCCGTTACTTTTAGATTACTTTCCCCTTAAGAGGCATTAGAAGAAGACAAAAATGTATGTTACCAATTGAACGATAAATCAATGTTAAAGTTTACATAGCTGGCCATATATGGATGTTCAATGTTACTTTATGGGTTGGTTATTTAGGCTTCTTCTAACCCATCACTTTCTACTACATATAATAATACAATTAAATTATATCTTTACATTAATATATATAATTTACAAGTCCAAAAATGGATGTAGCAACTACAGATTGCCCCTTAAAGTCTTTCAGAAGTGTGCCAGTTTGAGCATGTGTCCTTTAGGCCTATGGATTTATTTTTTATCAGCATGAATTATATTGAGCAATAAAAGCCCCACTTTTATTCCATAGGCTGGGATCCACACTATGCAGCTGTTGTTAGAGCGCATTTTTCACTGGCTCTCCACTGGTTGATAGGCAGCTTAAACTTCTCGAATTCAACCATTATTGGGTTCAAATATACATTTAGATGTGTGAACTGTCATCTACAACAACCACAATCCGTAAGGTGAAAATAGCGAGAGAGCAGCAGTGTGATCCACATTAATGCGCTATGTAGATATCAATAATAAGTGATATCCGTATCGCCGTAGACTACACCACTGCTGTCATCCTTACCTCCAAGCCTTTATTCAAGTTGAATAATCTTTGGATGCCGACAGCAGTCGCACCACTGGAAGACATAGCTTGGACTGTAGCCTACAAAAGCCTATTCCTGCTCTTTTCCCGTGACTTGTGGTCAGACTCGATCAGGTGGAACAAACTTAAACTTGCGCCTTTTTTCAACGCTGATTTGAATGTCATTAAGAAAACAGAAAAGTGTCAAAGATTATTTCTCGCAAACATCCTTTCTGAATTTATAAGTAATCTTCGAAGTAATCATCTAGTTTTTCAAAAGTAGCTGTAATCTGATTACAATATTTTTTGCTGGTAATGTAACGGATGACAGTTACCGTTTTTATTGTAATCCGTTACTCCCCAACCCTGGTTCCCGTGTTCTACAGCATCATACTGAGGGCAGCTGCTACTGAGGGCAAGGCGTCAAGCACCATTACTAGATATAGGGTTAATCATTATCACTCAGCAGTGGCTTCCTGAACTATAAAGAATGATAATAATGTTAGTATATTGTAATGTATAGCGTCACATTGAGGGCAGATGTTAGATCTACATATTGAGAGCACGGCTTCAAGCACCATCACTAGAGATAAGATGAATCAAGCTTGGTGGTGATATAATGCAGATGCTATTTTACATCAAGTTGAGGGTAGCAGGTGATGCTAAAGCACCAGTCCCCAGACATAGGGTCATTACTGCTAAAGATGCAGCCAGAGATCACAATAGTTGTTCAAATCGAGGACAGGTCTGAATGAACAAAAGAGACAAAATATTAAAATGTA
Source organism: Salmo salar (assembly GCF_965601325.2). Lineage (NCBI taxonomy): Eukaryota > Metazoa > Chordata > Actinopteri > Salmoniformes > Salmonidae > Salmo > Salmo salar. The sequence goes on along the minus strand of NC_138296.1, from coordinate 88,594,193 downwards.
TTAGAATAGTTTGAGGATCCCCTCGTCTCTGAGGAATTATCCTCGGTGGTGGTGGGGAAATGGATGGTCATCAGTAAATTGTTGCTGTAACACTGCAAGTAAGGGAACTAAAGCAAGTTAACAAATAAATACGTCACAAGATTTAAGCCCGTTGGTTGAGGGAGAAGAAGGAGATTTTTGCATGAGGTTATTCAGCAAGAAATATTTTTGTGCCATGCTCATAGGTTAAAAGGTATCAGGTGAATGACATTCCGCATGTGTTTAAGAGTAAAGGAAGAGGAGAGACATGACTCTACACTGATGATGGTAGTGTTTGTGAACACTACCATATAAATATGAACTATGCCCATAGAGGAAACACTGTGAATGACATTAAGCAAAGGGAAAAGGAAAGGGGCATACCTAGTCAGTTGGTCAACTGGATGCATTCAACTGAAATGTGTCTTCCTACATTTATCCCAACCGCTGGCTGCCATAATCGACATCCACGTCTTCGGCGCCCGGGGAACAGTGGGTTAACTGCCTTGTTCAGGGGTAGAATGACAGATTTTAACCTTGTCAGCTCGGCGATTCGATCCAGCAACCTTTCGGTTACTGGCCTCAATTATGTTTACCGAATGAAGTTAAAGTGAGCTAGCCATACAGACCGCCTTACTAATTGAACCTAAGTTATCAACTATGTTTATTTAAGCATTTTTAGTAATGTCGGTAATGTAAGATGTGATAACGTCAGCAGTAATGGTGATTAGTCACATGAATAAAACGTCAGATAGGGCAACTGAAACTTTTATTGGACTTGGTGACTTTCTTTTCAGCACATTACAAAAATACATATATATTCAAAACAGCTGATCTGTAACGTTACTGCTGCTTTGAAACAATAATGCAGTCCATCAAAAAAAACAAGAAAAATATTTTTTTACAAATAGCAAAAGTCGTGAAAGTTGAAAATGTGTTAAGATGTCATGTTAAGTGCCATCACAAGTATTTCTACCAACCAGGAGAAGAGATGTTGTCCATGAATGTCTCCTAATATACATTTTATGAAAAGCATTTCTCCCAGAACCCATTGTAAAATCCCAATCTCAAAATTCCTCTGATATTCTGGATGATTTCAAAACATTTTCACATTTTTGTTATTGTATTTTTTAACATACATTTTAGGATAGCTTTACCAAAAAAAATAAAACATTTAAACATTGACAAAAAGCAACACCATTTGAATCGACTCACAATTGGATTCGGCTGTGAAAATAGGTTATAACAGAATGTTGGCACCACTTAAAAAAAAAAGGCTGCATCCCTTGTCAATATTACAAATACACTGGGTATTGTCATAAAGCGAGCAAGAAATGATACTTAACTAGTCATAAGAATCTATTTTAAAATCCCTCCACCATGATAATCATAGAAAACTGCTCGCTATGGCATTCAAAACATTGAAGAAAAGAATACTTTGTTATTTCAAAACACAGAGGATATCATCATTAACATACTTCAAACACTGTAAACATTATTCTGAGACCGAATGTCCTTGTACGAATTGACTTGTTCTGTTCTGCTGTCTGTCTTCCTGGTTTCTCCTATCCACTGTCTCAATGCTATAAAATAAACTCCAGAAAAGGCATATTTTAATGGTTTATATGAAACTTGTTCAGAATTGAGAATTGTAGTTTTCTCCTCTCCACTTTCTCAATTGAAATATAACATAACTAAATTCATATTTCAATAGTTATTATCAAACTTGTTCTGAAGTGAGAATTGTAGAACTATGTGTAGGAATACCGTAAATATTCACTCTTATTGTATATCAAAATCTGATTTCTGTCAACAAGCTAATAATAAATAGGAATAACCTCCTTCGAAGCACACCCATGTCCAATTGGCTAAAAACACACAGCAAATTTAAACCAGGTATGTGAGGTGATATCTTTGAGGTGAGATGATTTACTCTGTTGGAGATGATTGTATTAAGGGATGATGTGGCCTAAATCTTCCCTAATATTGGTCCTTTCTCTCTCTCTGATGTCACTGGTATTAGATTTGACAAGCAGATATGCATTTGGGTTTAAATACAATTTTCATATGCTTTAAATTTTGTTTGCATTACTTTGATCCTTGCGCGGATCTCTCTCGCTCTCGTTCCCTCTATTTCTCTCTTTCTTTCCTTCTCTTTCTCTCTCTCTCTCTCTCTTCTCTATTTCAGTCTTTCATGATCTACCTCAAGAATGATCCAATCAGATCTCAAGGTCGTGTGGCCATCATCCTAACAGCTGTGCTGGACATTATTAACATAATTCAATGTAACTCAAAAAGCCTTTTTTTTTTAGATACATCCCAGGATGAGCCATCCTCATTCCTCACAGCTGAAAATCCCAAATTGTAAATCTGATATTGTGCGTTAAACCCCATATCACTTTGAGAAGCAACATTAACAACCCCCACCTTTTCTTTTTCAAAGCTGTGTGTGTGTTGAGTTAGTGAGGTGTGAAAGCAGCCAGGCAGATTGAGGCTTAGAGCACACAATGGAGAAACACAGGCATTGATATGAAATACATTTTGATACTGGTTTTGCTGAATCCTGAGGGGATAAGAACTCACCCAGGTTGAACAGAACATTACTGTTCTAGAATTCCCCAGACGGAACAATGGAATGATTCTAGAAGTGAAATGTACTGTACGATGTAGAATGTTTAAAAGTTTAACTTCACTAATTGCCGTTGATTAAGCTTCATCAAGTGTCAAGAGAGAGTAATGACCTTGCCACTATGTTGTTAAAATGTAAACAGTATGACCATAGGAAGGAAGCACTATTGAGAGGACCTGTATTGCAATAATCTGGTAAAATGAGTAAAAAAAAAAAAAGAATGTAGCTATATTATTCAGTACGTAGACAACTCAAGCAGCTAGTCTTCTGATTGATTTATAGTGGCCATTGTGAATGTAAAATACAGGGCTGGTATTCTAGATCAAATAATTTTTTTTATTTAGAAATGTTTGAAGAATAAAAAAAGGCCTCCCAAAACGTCCACAAATAAACGTGTATATAACTGTTCTCCTTTCCACAGTTACTACAGCAAATGAACTGATGTATGTCAAATATCCCATGGTGATTTAATCCTGCATCTAAGGAATGTTAGTCAATGTGTGCAACCGCTATATACATCCCCTGCTCATACTGGGGATATACGGCTGGAACACATCATTATAATAATTGCATTTTGACATTGTACAACACATGCTGATATTTATAAAAATGATCATTTTGTTTGTATAAAATTGTCTGTAACCTCTTCAGATTTTTAAAACAACAACATTTGGGATTTATTTTATTCTAAAATTATAATTAATATTTTATTGTCATATTGACATTCAGTGCTTTATGTCACATACGAGGAGATGGATTGTAGTCCGCTGTTTGACCTAAAAGGGTAATAATAAGACAGTTTAAAAATAAATAATTTCGATCATAATTTTTAGAAGTTGACCTCTTCGCATTAATTTAGTCAGTTAACAATTAAAATCATATTTCTAATCAAGTGTGACCTGTTTCCAGTTAGGGATTTTTTTACTGTGCATGCCCAATATCTTTACAAAACTCCAATAAATACAGACATTATTGCACAGTAGAAAAGCTCCAGGGATTCCTAAATTATAAAATCCTCAGATAGATCAATAGTTGGCGGGAAACAAAGCATTTCTAGAACAGTCCCCCATTCCATGTTTCCCTTTGTTTATGTTTCTCAGGTGGCAGTTTCTGTGACAAAAAGAACCAACAAAAACAGAATAACATACATCAAATTGTCCAAAAATATTCAAGAGGAGAAAAATGATCCAGCCAAACCCCGTGTTGAAGTCCTGTAAGTGTTCATTCAGAAGGAGTCTGTTGTGTTAGCCTAGCCTGTAGCCTTTAGCTTTAGCCTTAGCCTTAGCTTTAGCTTTAGCCTAGCATAACCTAGCCTCTCTCAGCCTCCTCCAGTTTGACGTCGCTGGCCATCAAGTGTTCCCCGTGCCACTTCTTCATGTGTTTCTCCAGGGTGCTGTAGACGCTGAAGGGCATGTGGCAGATATCACAGCGGTACACCTCCTTCCCAAACTGCCCGTGGGTCTTCATGTGGCGAGTTAGCTTGGAGCTCTGGGCGCAGGCGTAGCTGCACAGGTCGCACTTGTAGGGCCTCTCACCCGTGTGGCTG
>NC_138296.1:88580000-88585000 GCF_965601325.2 Salmo salar | reverse complement strand
TGTGTGAGTGTGTGTGTGTGAGTGAGTGAGTGAGTGAGTGAGTGTGTGTGAGTGAGTGAGTGAGTGAGTGAGTGAGTGAGTGAGTGAGTGAGTGAGTGAGTGAGTGAGTGAGTGAGTGAGTGAGTGAGTGAGTGAGTGAGTGAGTGAGTGAGTGAGTGAGTGAGTGAGTGTGTGCATGTTTTTGCGTGTGCGTGGATCATTACTTTTGTGTGTGTGTGTGTGGGGGGGCGTACGCAGGCCGTCTGCCTGTTTAGTTTGGCTGGTCTTCACAGAGCTGCTTGGCAGACAAGCGCTGGACAGCTTACAACTTGGACAGAGAGAAGAGAGGGAGAGAGGGAACGAGGGATGAGGAGGAGGGATAAGGAGGGGAGTGTAAGGAGAGAGGTGCAGGGTCTTTAGGGACCAGACACACCCCAGCTAGCACATTTGGTTCTTTGGAAGTTATAGGAACGTATGTGTTTGGTTTCAAATTGGTTGTGGGAAAGAAGCCATACGTTTCCTGACCGGTAAAACTGAATGTTTTTTGTATGTTCTGAGAACAGAAGTGAACATTTTGCCTGTTCTGGGAATGTTTACTTTTAGCTTGCAGGGAGGTTCTGAGAACGTTTGACTCTGTTTCCTGGGAGTTTCTGAGAACGTTTGACTCTGGTTCCGGGGAGGTTCTGAGAACGTTTGACTCTTGTTCCAGGGAGGTTCTGAGAACGTTTGACTCTGGTTCTGGGGAGGTTCTGAGAACGTTTGACTCTGGTTCCGGGGAGGTTCTGAGAACGTTTGACTCTGGTTCCAGGGAGGTTCTGAGAACGTTTGACTCTGGTTCCTTAAATGTTTTCCTGGGAGGTTTTACTTCCTTAAAACTTTCAATAAGACTTTTAATAACAGTGCTAGCTTATTTTGGGTCAAGCACAGATAGGAAACGTGGAAATTCATGCAAACACATTACTTTTTTATATTGTGACACGGCATCAGTGAGATTCAAACCTATAATCTTGTGTTCTCTACCCACGGAATGAGTCCACTGCACCACCAGGATGGTGCTTGCATGCTGCTTATTTTAGTTTAGTCAAACAGACCCATTTCAAAGGAAACAAGCACTCATTATGATCAGCACACCTGGACACGTAACAACGTAGAGAATAGAGCAAGTTTCGTTGATGCTGAGAACGGAATCCATATGTTTTTAAATAACATTCTTAGAACGTTCTCTAAATTTTCCTGTGTTTTTTTTATGGTACGTTTTCTTAACATTGTCAAAACAATTTGAAAACATAGATTTAAATACATCCATGAGGAAACCTGTAGGAAACGCTATGCTGAAGTACTGAAATTCACACAGAAAAACGGTATTTCTTGATGTTCTCTAAACAATTTTTGAACATTACAAATATTAAACCAGTTGGTGAACATTCCTAGAACATTGCCAACATTTTTATTAAATGTAACTATGTTTGAACTTTTAAGAAATGTTCTGTTAAAGTAATGAAATACCAAGAAAACTTAGTTTTTTGGGGGGCAAGTTCCTTAAATGTACTGAGAATGTTTTAAAGCCAAGCAGCTATCCTGCACCATTCATTGAAAGTTGTTGGAAGTTGGTATGCAAAATAACCATAGGACAACCACACTCTCACCAATCTGTAAGCAACATATGGTTCTCAGAACGCTATGTGGTAGCTGGGACACCACAGGAGACCTGATGATATATGTATTGTTATAGAGAGTATTACACAGTGGACCTGATAATATATGTATTGTTATAGAGAGTATTACACAGGGGACCTGATTATTTAATATGTATTGTTATAGAGAGTATTACACAGGGGACCTGATGATATATGTATTGTTATAGAGAGTATTACACAGGGGACCTGATGATATATGTATTGTTATAGAGAGTATTACACAGGGGGACATGATGATATATGTATTGTTATAGAGAGTATTACACAGGGGACCTGATGATATATGTATTGTTATAGAGAGTATTACACAGGGGACCTGATGATATATGTATTGTTATAGAGAGTATTACACAGGGGACCTGATGATATATGTATTGTTATAGAGAGTATTACACAGGGGACCTGATGATATATGTATTGTTATAGAGAGTATTACACAGGGGACCTGATGATATAAGTATTGCTATAGAGAGTATTACACAGGGGACCTGATTATATATGTATTGTTATAGAGAGTATTACACAGGGGACCTGATGATTTAATATGTATTGTTATAGAGAGTATTACACAGGGGACCTGATGATATATGTATTGTTATAGAGAATATTACACAGGGGACCTGATGATATATGTATTGTTATAGAGAGTATTACACAGGGGACCTGATTATATATGTATTGTTATAGAGAGTATTACACAGGAGACCTGATGATTTAATATGTATTGTTATAGAGAGTTGTCACGTCCTGACCATAGTAAGATGTTATTTTCTATGGTAGAGTAGGTCAGGGCGTGACAGGGGGTGTTTTGTGTTTTTCTATGTTTTGTATTTCTATGTTTAGTTTCTAGTTTGCTATTTCTATGTTGTTGTTTTTTGGGATGATCTCCAATTAGAGACAGCTGGTCCTCGTTGTCTCTAATTGGAGATCATACTTAAGTAGGTTGTTTTTTTTCCACCTGTGTTTGTGGGTAGTTGTATTCTGTTTACTCTATGTACCTGACAGAACTGGGCACTTAAATTTTTCTCTTTGTTATTTTTCCTTTAGTGTTTTGAGTTATAATAAACATTCATCATGAGCAATCAACACGCTGCGCTTTGGTTCCCTCTCTACGACAGCCGTTACAAGAGTATTACACAGGGGACCTGATGATATATGTATTGTTTTAGAGAGTATTACTGATGTAACAGTGTAGTTGAACATCATGGCGGAGGACAATATGGGATCAAGCCTTGCCACGCTCTTAGTCCTACAATTACATACATTGAGATGTTAGGTAATGAATTTCTGAGTGTGTGTATGTGTGTATGCCTGTGTGTGTGGTTAGCTAGTCAAGCCCCCAGACACCCCTTCCCCGTATGAATTTGCATCTTCCAGAGAGAGTGCCATATGCTGTTAGAGCTGCGTGTCTGTTAATAGACTGGCAGCTGAAGGCTCGGCTGATCGCTTGGCCGACGGCTCGGCCGATGACTCTCGGTTGATGGCTCTTGGCTGAGGGCTAGGCTGATGGCTCGGCTGATGGCTCTCGGCTGAGGGCTCGGCTGAGGGCTCGGCTGATGGCTCTCGCTACTGTCTAATGACGGACAAACACAAATTTCATCACCTTCTCTTACAAGCAGGAGGAGGAGAGAGCAGGAGGAGGAGAGAGTAAGAGGAGGAGAGAGGAAGAGGAGGAGAGAGAGTAAGAGGAGGAGAGAGGGAGAGGAGGAGAGAGAGGAAGAGGAGGAGAGAGAGGAAGAGGAGGAGAGAGAGTAAGAGGAGGAGAGAGGGAGAGGAGGAGAGAGAGGAAGAGGAGAGAGAGGAAGAGGAGGAGGGAGAGAGAGGAAGAGGAGGGGAGAGAGGGAGAGAGAGGAAGAGGAGGAGAGAGAGTAAGAGGAGGAGAGAGGGAGAGGAGGAGAGAGAGGAAGAGGAGGAGAGAGAGGAAGAGGAGGACGGAGAGAGAGGAAGAGGAGGGGAAAGAGGGAGAGGAGGAGAGAGTAAGAGGAGGAGAGAGAGGGAGAGGAGGAGAGAGAGAGGAAGAGGAGGGGAGAGAGGGAGAGGAGGAGAGAGTAAGAGGAGGAGAGAGAGGGAGAGGAGGAGAGAGAGGAAGAGGAGGAGAGAGAGGGAGAGGAGGAGAGAGAGAGGAAGAGGAGGGGAGAGAGGGAGAGGAGGAGAGAGTAAGAGGAGGAGAGAGAGGGAGAGGAGGAGAGAGAGGAAGAGGAGGAGAGAGAGGGAGAGGAGGAGCGAGAGGGAGAGGAGGAGAGAGAGAGGATATGCAAATTATCCTATCAGGGCTCTGCGTCTTGTAATGTCAGCTGTCTCTGTGTGATGCTGTGAAATCAGCCACCCCATCAGGAAATACAATATCTATCTATCTATCTATCTATCTATCTATCTATCTATCTATCTATCTATCTATCTATCTATCTATCTATCTATCTATCTATCTATCTATCTATCTATCTATCTATCTATCTATCTATCTATCTATCTATCTATCTATCTATCTATCTATCTATCTATCTATCTATCTATCTATCTATCTATCTATCGCTCCCAGCCAATAAAGGCTGTGCTATGATTCAATTTACAGCAATTACTGTCGTCCGTCCACTGACACACACACCATTCTGTCCGCTTAAACACACATACACACTACCAGTTACCGCACTTATGCTGTAGTCTCCATGGACACAGCGATGAGATCAAACGGCCCAGTTTACTGGCCCCCCGTCCCCCTCCCTCCTCACACACACGCCCACACACTTCAGTCAACATGACTGGGATGAGAGGTTAACTAGCTAAATTGAATCGTGTGGCTGTTATATGGTTATGTGACAATCCGTGCAGCAATGTTAGTGACTCACAGCTTATCACTTGTCTCTTTCTATTGGCTCTGAGGAGAGAGTTGCGTATATAGACACAGATCTAGGAGCAGCTTACCTGAACAAATCATAAAAGTGGAAGCAAAACTGATCTTAGAGCAGTGTGTCTCGGGAGCAACATTATTCTACTCCAAATTGATTGGGAGGGGCCAGTAGCCATAGTGGGAGGGCCCAGTAACCATAGTGGGAGGGTCCTGTAGCCATAGTGGGAGGGTCCTGTAGCCATAGTGGGAGTGGCCAGTAGTCATAGTGGGAGGGCCCAGTAGCCATAGTAGGAGGGGCCAGTAGCCATAGTGGGAGGGGACAGTAGCCATAGTGGGAGGGCCCAGTAGCCATAGTGGGAGGGGACAGTAGCCATAGTGGGAGGGCCCAGTAGCCATAGTGGGAGGGGGCAGTATCCATAGTGGGAGGGGCCAGTAGTCATAGTGGGAGGGCCCAGTAGCCATAGTGAGAAGGCCCA
>NC_138296.1:88572500-88575000 GCF_965601325.2 Salmo salar | reverse complement strand
TGTCTCTCCTGTCTCTCCTGTCTCTGCTGTCTCTACTGTCTCTGCTGTCTCTCCTGTCTCTACTGGCTCTGCTGTCTCTGCTGTGAGAGGCAGAAAGCCTAGCGGTTAAGAACGTTGGGGCCAGTAACCAAAAGGTTGCTGGTTTGAATCCCTGAGCCAACTTGGTGAAAAATCTGTCGATGTGCCCTTGAGCAAGGCACTGAGCCCTAATTGGTCCTGTAAGTCTCTCTGGATAAGAGCACCTGACTGGCCCCAATGCAAAACAACTGACATCATTTCAATTGGTTTCATTTCAAAAGATTTGGCTAGGTGTTGCATTCTTTTCTTAACAGTCAGATAAAGGCAAGAAGATCCAGGTCTATATATGTACAATATTCTGAAAAATGTCCCCAAGCACTAAACTACAGTATCATTATTTACAAAGACGTGCATGTGTGGATAGTAAACCAGGCCCGTACAGTAAGTCTCGACTCAGCTTGGTTCTGGGCAGGAGAGTGAAAGGGTACATGTCTTCTCGAGCCAGAGACTGTGGAGAGGCAGGAAGGGAGTAGAAACCATACGGCCACTGTGAGGGGGGCAGTAGCAGGAAGGGAGTAGAGACCATACAGCCACTGTGAGGGGGGCAGTAGCAGGAAGGGAATAGAACAGAGACCATACGGCCACTGTGAGGGGGGCAGTAGCAGGAAGGGAATAGAACAGAGACCATACGGCCACTGTGAGGGGGGCAGTAGCAGGAAGGGAATAGAACAGAGACCATACAGCCACTGTGAGGGGGGCAGTAGCAGGAAGGGAATAGAGACCATACGGCCACTGTGAGGGGGGCAGTAGCAGGAAGGGAGTAGAGACCATACAGCCACTGTGAGGGGGGCAGTAGCAGGAAGGGAATAGAACAGAGACCATACGGCCACTGTGAGGGGGGCAGTAGCAGGAAGGGAATAGAACAGAGACCATACGGCCACTGTGAGTGGGGCAGTAGCAGGAAGGGAATAGAACAGAGACCATACAGCCACTGTGAGGGGGGCAGTAGCAGGAAGGGAATAGAACAGAGACCATACAGCCACTGTGAGGGGGGCAGTAGCAGGAAGGGAATAGAACAGAGACCATACGGCCACTGTGAGTGGGGCAGTAGCAGGAAGGGAATAGAACAGAGACCATACAGCCACTGTGAGGGGGGCAGTAGCAGGAAGGGAATAGAACAGAGACCATACGGCCACTGTGAGGGGGGCAGTAGCAGGAAGGGAATAGAACAGAGACCATACAGCCACTGTGAGGGGGGCAGTAGCAGGAAGGGAGTAGAGACCATACAGCCACTGTGAGGGGGGCAGTAGCAGGAAGGGAGTAGAGACCATACGGCCACTGTGAGGGGGGCAGTAGCAGGAAGGGAATAGAGACCATACAGCCACTGTGAGGGGGGCAGTAGAAGGAAGGGAATAGAGACCATACAGCCACTGTGAGGGGGGCAGTAGCAGGAAGGGAATAGAACAGAGACCATACAGCCACTGTGAGGGGGGCAGTAGCAGGAAGGGAGTAGAGACCATACAGCCACTGTGAGGGGGGCAGTAGCAGGAAGGGAGTAGAGACCATACGGCCACTGTGAGGGGGGCAGTAGCAGGAAGGGAATAGAGACCATACAGCCACTGTGAGGGGGGCAGTAGAAGGAAGGGAATAGAACAGAGACCATACAGCCACTGTGAGGGGGGCAGTAGCAGGAAGGGAATAGAGACCATACGGCCACTGTGAGGGGGGCAGTAGCAGGAAGGGAATAGAACAGAGACCATACAGCCACTGTGAGGTGGGCAGTAGCAGGAAGGGAATAGAACAGAGACCATACAGCCACTGTGAGGGGGGCAGTAGCAGGAAGGGAATAGAGACCATACGGCCACTGTGAGGGGGGCAGTAGCAGGAAGGGAATAGAACAGAGACCATACAGCCACTGTGAGGGGGGCAGTAGCAGGAAGGGAGTAGAACAGAGACCATACAGCCACTGTGAGGGGGGCAGTAGCAAGAAGGGAATAGAACAGAGACCATACAGCCACTGTGAGGGGGGCAGTAGAAGGAAGGGAATAGAACAGAGACCATACAGCCACTGTGAGGGGGGCGGTAGCAGGAACGGAATAGAACAGAGACCATACAGCCACTGTGAGGGGGGCAGTAGCAGGAAGGGAGTAGAACAGAGACCATACAGCCACTGTGAGGGGGGCAGTAGCAGGAAGGGAGTAGAACAGAGACCATACAGCCACTGTGAGGGGGGCAGTAGCAAGAAGGGAATAGAACAGAGACCATACAGCCACTGTGAGGGGGGCAGTAGCAGGAAGGGAATAGAACAGAGACCATACAGCCACTGTGAGGGGGGCAGTAGCAGGAAGGGAATAGAACAGAGACCATACAGCCACTGTGAGGGGGGCAGTAGCAGGAAGGGAGTAGAGACCATACAGCCACTGTGAGGAGGGCAGTAGCAGGAAGGGAATAGAACAGAGACCATACAGCCACTGTGAGGGGG
>NC_138296.1:88560000-88567500 GCF_965601325.2 Salmo salar | reverse complement strand
GGAGAAAGCTGATTCGAGAGCAGCGATGCTTTTCTTTTCGATCCTATCAGTATCATGGTCTAACGACGCACTTCACGAACATTCTCTTGCAACGGGGAAATGAGGCCCACATCTCCCACCAATTCTTCCTGATTCATTGTTTCATTGCAACATCAAGAGCATCCTGACTGGTTGCATCACTGCCTGGTACGGCAATTGCTCGGCCTCTGACCACAAGGCACTACAGAGGGTAGTGCGTACGGCCCAGTACATCACTGGGGCTAAGCTTCCTGCCATCCAGGACCTCTACACCAGGCGGTGTCAGAGGAAGGCCCTAAAAATTGTCAAAGACCCCAGCCACCCCAGTCATGGACTGTTCTCTCTACTACCGCATGGCAAGCGGTACCGGAGTGCCAAGTCTAGGACAAAAAGGCTTCTCAACAGTTTTTACCCCCAAGCCATAAGACTCCTGAACAGGTAATCAAATGGCTACCCGGACTATTTGCATTGTGTGCCCCCCCCCCAACCCCTCTTTTACGCTGCTGCTACTCTCTGTTTATCATATATTCATAGTCACTTTAACTATACATTCATGTACATGCTACCTCAATTGGGCCGACCAACCAGTGCTCCCGCACATTGGCTAACCGGGCTATCTGCATTGTTTTCTGTCACCCACCACCCACCAACCCCTCTTTTACGCTACTGCTACTCTCTGTTCATCATATATGCATAGTCACTTTAACCATATCTACATGTACATACTACCTCAATCAGCCTGACTAACCGGTGTCTGTATGCAGCCTCGCTACTTTTATAGCCTCGTTACTGTATATAGCCTGTCTTTTCACTGTTGTTTTATTTCTTTACTTACCTATTGTTCACCTAACACCTTTTTTGCACTATTGGTTAGTGCCTGTAAGTACGCATTTCACTGTATACTCAACCTGTTGTACTCGGTGCACATGACAAATAAACTTTGATTTGATTTGAATTGTTTATCCTCTAATTTACGCTGCTGACAGAGAGAGACCATATGAACTGACGCACACCTCCGTCCCTGGGAGGGGTGCGTCACTTGAGTGGGTTGAGTCACTGACGTGGTCTTCCTGTCTGGGTTGGTGCCCCCCCCTTGGGCTGTGCCGTGGCGGAGATCTTTGTGGGCTATACTCGGCCTTGTCCCGGGATGGTATGTTGGTGGTTGGAGATATCCCTCCAGTGGTGTGGAGGCTGTGCTTTGGCAAAGTGGGTGGGGTTATATCCTACCTGTTTGGCCCTGTCCGGGGGTTTCATCGGATGGGGCCACAGTGTCTCCTGACCCCTCCTGTCTCAGCCTCCAGTATTTATGCTGCAGTAGTTTATGTGTCGGGGGGCTAGGGTCAGTCTGTCACATCTGGAATATTTCTCTTGTCTTTTCCGGTGTCCTGTGTGAATTTAAATATGCTCTCTCTAATTCTCTCTTTCTCTTTCTTTCTTTCTCTCTCTCTCTCGGAGGACCTGAGCCCTAGGACCATGCCTCAGGACTACCTGGCTTGATGACTCCTTGCTGTCCCCAGTTCACCTGGCCGTGCTGCTGCTCCAGTTCCAACTGTTCTGCCTGCAGCTATGGAACCCTGACCTGTTCACCGGACGTGCTACCTGTCCCAGACCTGTTGTCCCAGACCTGCTGGAACCCTGACCTATTCACCGGACGTGCTACCTGTCCCAGACCTGCTGTTTTCAACTCTCTAGAGACAGCAGGAGCGGTAGAGATACTCTCTAAGATCGGCTATGAAAAAGCCAACTGACACTTACTATTGTGTTACTGACTTGTTGCACCCTCGACAACTACTATGATTATTATTATTTGACAATGCTGGTCATTTATGAACATTTGAACATTTAGGCCATGTGCTGTTATAATCTCCACCCGGCACAGCCAGAAGAGGACTGACCACCCCTCATAGCCTGGTTCCTCTCTAGGTTTCTTCCTAGGTTTTGGCCTTTCTAGGGAGTTTTTCCTAGCCACCGTGCTTCTACACCTGCATTGCTTGCTGTTTGGGGTTTTAGGCTGGGTTTCTGTACAGCACTTTGAGATATCAGCTGATGTAAGAAGGGCTATATTAATAAATTTGATTTGATTTGATTTGATTAATTGTTTATTTTGATCAATTCCCCATTATATTATGTCACCTGTAGTAAATGGACCGTTAATCCCTGTCATTTGGTTACATTAATTGCTGTTAATGAATGTATTAATTAGAGTCCTTTACCGTTCTCATTCTCTGAGTGGAAACATTGTTTGCGGAGTTCACAACTTGCTACAACATGTATTTTTTCTTTTTCTTCATAAGCATCAAGTGTTTTTATTGTATTTTGTTTTGGAGTACTCCACATGAGCAATAAGCATGTGTCTGCTTTCTCTGTCCTGATGATGATAAGGGAGCACGTATAGAAGTACCTGGCCTGCTGCGAGAAGTACCTGGCCTGCTGCGAGAAGTACCTGGCCTGCTGCGAGAAGTACCTGGCCTGGTCAGGTGAGAAGTACCTGGTCTGCTGCGAGAAGTACCTGGCCTGCTGCGAGAAGTACCTGGCCTGGTCAGGTGAGAAGTACCTGGTCTGCTGCGAGAAGTACCTGGCCTGCTGCGTGCAAATGTAGTAACGTGCCCATTTGGGGATGTGTGATTTGTGATTGTATTAACTCACCACGTCCACCACTAATAAACTGAGCTTCTCAGTAATGATTTCTTCACCTCACAGTAAGTCAACGAAGTTTACATCCATTGATATTAGTTCCTCAATCCTCACAGTATTTAAAAAATCTTTCCAATACTCTCCCCATCCATAATGACCAAGCCTTGGTGTGAAAGAGCAGAATATCATGATCTGATGGTCCCATATATCCAGTGGAAACATCATAAAATACCAGATTGCGAGGGAAACTCTGCGGGCCTGGAATAGGCTAGTTGATACATTGTTAGCTGTTCGCTAGCGACAGCTTCAGGACGGACCCAGTTGATTGATACAATGTTGCACTTCACTAGCGTTGTTCAAGACAAGACAGATAGAAAGGGAGGAAGACAGGCTGCGTAGAGAGATGAACGCAAAGCTGAATTTCCATCAGGATATTTTCTACTGTTTTTATTTGTCGGCTTTATGTATTTTTACTTACATCATCATTTATATGCCTACTGCTGCATTGACCTTTAGGCTATCTCTGAGTTCCATGTAGGCTCTCATTTCTTTAGCCGCCAGTGGATCCCAGTGTATCAGTGTGTCTATATGACAGAGGCTGGCGATCTCGCATCAGTTGGATTTTTACTTTCAGATATTTTAATTCAGACGTTTATGATTAACCAGGGATTACAATGATTTTGAGAAACGTACAGGTTCTAATTGAAATGATACTGTTTCCACGAAAATTGCGCATAGGCTATGAAAATCCTAACTGGCACGGAGATTGATAGAAAAGCTTTCCTCAACCTTAAAACTCATGCTCTGCCTATGAAGTGATTGGTTTGACAATCAGATGAAAACATCATGACTGTGTTCCTGCCACATTAAAAAGTCATACATGTTTACAGTTCAATTCCATGTCTTTTCTATAAAAATGTCAAAAAAACGTGCCCCCCCCCCCTATGGAAATCAAATGCCCATCCAACTGAATGGCTCTGGGAAGGGGGTTGGGATGGGATGTGGGAAGATGACTTTAGGCTGCAGGTTTGGGGACAAATAGGAGCAGGTGGGAGGAACAGAGGGACAAGGAGACTGGGAACAAGGCTGTGGTTGAAGGACTAGTGTGGACTGGGGAGTGACTGGCAGCATGGCCTACTTATGTGGGTTAATAACCAGAATAGAGCATTCTCTGGCGAGCTCAGACAGCACAGCAACAGTACACTGCAGCTTAATGATATCCACCTGGGCCAGTCAGCCAGTTACATTTAGCCCCTTACACTGTATAAATACCACCAGCCTCACACGGACCAAGCCTTCCTTCCTAACCAATCGGGAGCCATACAAACCTCTCGTCACATGCTGCCACAAACTCTCAGAGTGAGAGTGCTGCTCTACGATCAGATACACTGCCTTCAGAAAGTATTCACACCCTTTGACTTTTCCCACATTTTGTTGTGTTAAAGCCTGTATTTAAAATTGATAAAATATCATTTGATTTATTAGAGAGAGACAGAGAGAGAGAGAGAGAGAGAGAGAGAGAGAGAGACAGAGAGAAAGAGAGAGAGAGAGAGAGACAGAGAGAGAGACAGAGGAGAGAGAGAGAGAGAGAGACAGAGAGAGAGAGAGAGCGAGAGAGAGAGAGCGAGAGAGAGAGAGAGAGAGAGACAGAGAGAGAGAGTCAGAGAGAGACAGAGAGAGAGAGAGAGAGAGAGAGAGAGAGACAGAGAGAGAGAGAGACAGAGAGAGAGAGAGACAGAGAGACAGAGACAGAGAGAGAGAGAAAGAGAGAGAGAGAGAGAGAGACAGAGAGAGAGAGAGACAGAGCGACAGAGACAGAAAGAGAGACAGAGAGAGACAGACAGAGAGAGAGACAGAGAGAGAGACAGAGAGAGAGAGACAGAGAGAGAGACATAGAGAGAGAGAGAGAGAGAGAGAGAGAGAGAGAGAGAGAGAGAGACAGAGAGAGAGAGAGAGAGAGCTTCCCCTGGCTCTTATCAGTCTGATGCATTTCCTGTTCCTGGCAGAGTTCCTGCAGAGCTTATGGTTAAGAAGGCTTTCATCCATCCAGACTGTCTTCAGCACACACACACACACACACACACACACACACACACACACACACACACACACACACACACACACACACACACACACACACACACACACACACACACACACACACACACACACACACACACACACAGTCTACAGGCCCAGACTACAGGACCAGACTACAGACACAGTCTACAGGCCCAGACTACAAACCCAGACTACAGGCCCAGACTACAGGCCCAGACTACAGACACAGACTACAGACACAGACTACAGACACAGACTACAGGCCCAGACTACAGGCCCAGACTACAGGCCCAGACTACAGACACAGACTACAGGACCATACTACAGGCACAGACTACAGGACCAGACTTCAGACACAGACTACAGGCCCAGACTACAGGACCAGACTACAGACACATACTACAGGTACAGAGTACAGACACAGACTACAGGCCCAGACTACAGGCCCAGATTACAGACACAGACTACATGCCCAGACTACAGGCACAGACTACAGACACAGACTACAGGCCCAGACTACAGGCCCAGACTACAAGCCCAGACTACAGACACAGACTACAGGCACAGACTACAGGCACAGACTACAAGCCCAGACTACAAGCCCAGACTACAGGCCCAGACTACAGGCCCAGACTACAAGTCCAATACTAGCGCATTGCTCCGCTGACACCGATCACACTGATAACATCGCAGGCTTTATTTCATTCAATTCTGTTCTGGGAAAGAGTAAGGAGGAGAAGAGCTGTGTGTGTTTTATTATTATTATCATGGTACCTCTGTAACCTTGCAGAGATTATTCCCCTGGCTCTATTGTCATCAGCCATTATGGACATTCAACACAGAGCACACATTTACAGGACAAATGGGGAAATATACAGTATTTAGTAGGAAACTACTGAGCAACGAAAGGAGATGAAAAAAAGGCATGAATGGTAACTGAATGGTAACTGAATGGTAACTGAATGGTAACTGAATGGTAACTGAAAGGTAACTGAATGGTAACTGAGTGGTAACTGAAAGGTAACTGAATGGTAACTGAGTGGTAACTGAAAGGTAACTGAATGGTAACTGAGTGGTAACTGAAAGGTAACTGAATGGTAACTGAGTGGTAACTGAAAAGTAACTGAATGGTA
This sequence comes from Salmo salar, assembly GCF_965601325.2. Classification (NCBI taxonomy): domain Eukaryota; kingdom Metazoa; phylum Chordata; class Actinopteri; order Salmoniformes; family Salmonidae; genus Salmo; species Salmo salar. Next base: position 88,561,654 of record NC_138296.1, on the reverse strand, counting down.
ACTGAATGGTAACTGAAAGGTAACTGAATGGTAACTGAATGGTAACTGAATGGTAACTGAAAGGTAACTGAATGATAACTGAGTGGTAACTGAATGGTAACTGAATGGTAACTGAAAGGTAACTGAATGGTAACTGAGTGGTAACTGAATGGTAACTGAGTGGTAACTGAATGGTAACTGAGTGGTAACTGAATGGTAACTGAGTGGTAACTGAATGGTAACTGAATGGTAACTGAATGGTAACTGAAAGGTAACTGAATGGTAACTGAATGGTAACTGAGTGGTAACTGAATGGTAACTGAATGGTAACTGAAAGGTAACTGAATGGTAACTGAGTGGTAACTGAATGGTAACTGAATGGTAACTGAGTGGTAACTGAATGGTAACTGAGTGGTAACTGAATGGTAACTGAGTGGTAACTGAATGGTAACTGAGTGGTAACTGAATGGTAACTGAATGGTAACTGAATGGTAACTGAATGATAACTGAGTGGTAACTGAATGGTAACTGAAAGGTAACTGAATGGTAACTGAGTGGTAACTGAATGGTAACTGAATGGTAACTGAGTGGTAACTGAGTGGTAACTGAATGGTAACTGAGTGGTAACTGAATGGTAACTGAGTGGTAACTGAATGGTAACTGAGTGGTAACTGAATGGTAACTGAATGGTAACTGAGTGGTAACTGAATGGTAACTGAGTGGTAACTGAATGGTAACTGAGTGGTAACTGAATGGTAACTGAGTGGTAACTGAATGGTAACTGAATGGTAACTGCAGTAATCAAGGCCTCCAATACCTCTTTGTGGGGAAACACATTGTAAACCATCAACGCTGTCTCTTCATTTTGACGGTAATATACCACCCAGACAGATTGACCAATAAGACGATAAGAGACATAATGCAACTCTAAAGTAACGGGAATTACCCGTCTTTACAGAACCGCACTAAAAGCAGCCAGTATGCAAACACACCGTGCACTTTTCAACACAAAAAGACAGTGAATGAACACGGCCCCGGTCAGAAAAGCTCTCCTTTGCCCTAAATGGGGTCTATCGCTCTAAACCTTTCAGACTGTACAATATACTTGTTTATCCCATGTCTGTCATCTATGCTTCAGTTGTTACCTAAAGACTGTTTTCTAAAGCAGGGATAAGTCTCTGTCTATGTTGCAGGGCAGGTTTCTAAGTGTTTTGACCCTCCCGAGATATTGCTGCACTGTGGGAACTAGAAGCACAAGCATTTTGATACACTCACAATAACATCTGCTAACCATGTGTATGTGAACAATACATTTTGATTTGATTTGATTTTGAGGTTGAAACTCTCTTTGTTGGCATCATATTCAATCTTTAGAATTATAGCCTTTCTTGGGAGAATCAGAGGAACTTAGTGGCAAGACTCAAGAGTACCTGCACAGCAAGGCCTTGGGCTCAACATTCACGGCATTCAATCTGAATCACAAGGTGTGTGTATGGCACATCTGTACCAGTGAGCAGCTCAACTAAGACAGGGTAGAGTACCACTTCCTCTACTTGCTAGATGCTGCTCCTTCCTCACACAAACAACAACAGCTTTTCATTGTCACTTAAGTCTCGATTAAACCCAAAAGCAATGTGTTGGCATTTAGTACCCAGATCCCTTTTGCCCCGACACA
>NC_138296.1:88435000-88552500 GCF_965601325.2 Salmo salar | reverse complement strand
GAGAGGAGACAGTAGAGAAGAGACGAGAGACAAGACAGGAGAGAGGAGAGAGGAGAGACGAGACGGGAGAGAGGAGACAGGAGAGAAGAGACGAGACAGGAGAGAGGAGACAGGAGAGAAGAGACGAGACAGGAGAGAGGAGACAGGAGAGAAGAGACGAGAGACGAGACAGGAGAGAGGAGAGAGGAGAGAAGAGAGAGGAGATGTCAATCATGGTGTAATCATCAAACAGTTCTGGAACATGTTACATCTGATTGTCTGCAGCACAAACTGTAAAAAATACTACAAAACACAACATCTAAAGTCAATCAAAAATGACATTCAAATATTTTTTATGTTTTAAATAACGTTACCTGCAAAGTCCCATATTTCCTTAAGACCATAAATACTTTGTTTAATGTGTATCATAATGTTTACTCACACCACACAACCATGGAGCTGAGCTGGTGTGAGCGTGCCGCAACAGATTAGCCAACCAAACACCTGAGAGCTTCAGTCTGGGAGTTGAGATCAGTGAGTGAAGGTGTGGCTGACACACTATGAGTATAAAGCTCTGAACCGTTTCACAGTGGTCTACGGGTTTCCGGTGCAGCTCTCTGCTCTCTGCACTACTTTCTGCTGTATGCTTGTATTTGCACCACATGGAAACCTCATTACAAGCATTACATATTGTAGGCCACATCCATCCTCCCAACAGATGTGTTTATGTGGGGTGGGGGACAGGGGGAGTTTGGGGGGAGTGTGTGTGTGTGTGTGTGTGTGTGTGTGTGTGTGTGTGTGTGTGTGTGTGTGTGTGTGTGTGTGTGTGTGTGTGTGTGTGTGTGTGTGTGTGTGTGTGGGGGGGGGGGGGGGGGCATGTGCATGCCATGCCTGCATTTGTATGAGTGTGTGCATGACAAATCAGGTAAGCCGTTCTCCCTAACTAACTGCAGTGCTCTGTTCTGCCATCTATATCAGGGCTGCCCTTCCCTCTTCCTGGAGATCTGCCGTCCTGTAGATTTTCAGTCCAACCCTAATTTAGCGTATCTGATTCAGCTAGTTAAGGTCTTGTTGAGCATTTAATTAGTAGAATTAGGTGTGTTAAATATGGGTTGGACTGAAAACCCACAGGACGGTAGATCTCCAGGAAGAGGGTTGGACTGATAACCTACAGGACAGTAGATCTCCAGGAAGAGGGTTGGACTGATAACCTACAGGACGGTAGATCTCCAGGAAGAGGGTTGGACTGAAAACCTACAGGATGGTAGATCTCCAGGAAGAGGGTTGGACTGATAACCTACAGGACAGTAGATCTCCAGGAAGAGGGTTGGACTGATAACCTACAGAACAGTAGATCTCCAGGAAGAGGGTTGGACTGATAACCTACAGGACAGTAGATCTCCAGGAAGAGGGTTGGACTGAAAACCTACAGGACGGTAGATCTCCAGGAAGAGGGTTGGACTGATAACCTACAGGACAGTAGATCTCCAGGAAGAGGGTTGGACTGAAAACCTACAGGACGGTAGATCTCCAGGAAGAGGGTTGGACTGATAACCTACAGGACAGTAGATCTCCAGGAAGAGGGTTGGACTGAAAACCTACAGGATGGTAGATCTCCAGGAAGAGGGTTGGACTGATAACCTACAGGACAGTAGATCTCCAGGAAGAGGGTTGGACTGATAACCTACAGGACGGTAGATCTCCAGGAAGAGGGTTGGACTGATAACCTACAGGACAGTAGATCTCCAGGAAGAGGGTTGGACTGATAACCTACAGGACAGTAGATCTCCAGGAAGAGGGTTGGACTGATAACCTACAGGACAGTAGATCTCCAGGAAGAGGGTTGGACTGATAACCTACAGGACAGTAGATCTCCAGGAAGAGGGTTGGACTGATAACCTACAGGACAGTAGATCTCCAGGAAGAGGGTTGGGCAGCCCTGTTCTATAGCATGTGTCCCTTCCTCACCTCCACCGCAGGCACTATGATGTGCTCTGTTCTGTCTGGCAGCCATGTTGGATCTAATTAGCCCTTTAAAACATCATCTGGTTTGGCTGAAACTTAAGAAGTCTCTAAGTGGTATTTTAACGTGTTGAGTACAGCTTGAAACGCTCTTCAGCTGTTTCATTAATTAATTCAGCCCTGGAGTGCTTCCTTGTCCTGCATTCCCATAGATAAGGTTGACTTTTCCTCCGGTGAAATAAATCAAGAGAAGGTCACTGTAATACTGTGGAAACAGAAGAAAGGCATCAAACTGTGTGAGTCGGTGGAATCTGATTCTGGTTCGGACTAAATTGGAGTTTTGGATGAACTCAAATGAGTATATTTCTCTGTCTGCTATAGGTTGACTTGTGTAGGAGGACAGTATATTTCTCTCTGTCTGCTATAGGTTGAGTTGTGTAGGAGGACAGTATATTTCTCTCTGCTATAGGTTGAGTTGTGTAGGAGGACAGTATATTTCTCTCTGTCTGCTATAGGTTGAGTTGTGTAGGAGGACAGTATATTTCTCTGTCTGCTATAGGTTGAGTTGTGTAGGAGGACAGTATATTTATCTGTCTGCTATAGGTTGAGTTGTGTAGGAGGACAGTATATTTCTCTGTCTGCTATAGGTTGAGTTGTGTAGGAGGACAGTATATTTCTCTGTCTGCTATAGGTTGAGTTGTGTAGGAGGACAGTATATGTCTCTGTCTGCTATAGGTTGACTTGTGTAGGAGGACAGTATATGTGTCTGTCTGCTATAGGTTGAGTTGTGTAGGAGGACAGTATATTTCTCTGTCTGCTATAGGTTGAGTTGTGTAGGAGGACAGTATATTTCTCTGTCTGCTATAGGTTGAGTTGTGTAGGAGGACAGTATATTTCTCTGTCTGCTATAGGTTGAGTTGTGTAGGAGGACAGTATATTTCTCTGTCTGCTATAGGTTGAGTTGTGTAGGAGGACAGTATATTTCTCTGTCTGCTATAGGTTGAGTTGTGTAGGAGGACAGTATATTTATCTGTCTGCTATAGGTTGAGTTGTGTAGGAGGACAGTATATTTCTCTGTCTGCTATAGGTTGAGTTGTGTAGGAGGACAGTATATTTCTCTCTGTCTGCTATAGGTTGAGTTGTGTAGGAGGACAGTATATTTCTCTGTCTGCTATAGGTTGACTTGTGTAGGAGGACAGTATATTCTCTGTCTGCTATAGGTTGAGTTGTGTAGGAGGACAGTATATTTCTCTGTCTGCTATAGGTTGAGTTGTGTAAGAGGACAGTATATTTCTCTGTCTGCTATAGGTTGAGTTGTGTAGGAGGACAGTATATTTCTCTGTCTGCTATAGGTTGAGTTGTGTAGGAGGACAGTATATTTCTCTGTCTGCTATAGGTTGAGTTGTGTAGGAGGACAGTATATTTCTCTGTCTGCTATAGGTTGAGTTGTGTAGGAGGACAGTATATATTTCTCTGTCTGCTATAGGTTGAGTTGTGTAGGAGGACAGTATATTTCTCTGTCTGCTATAGGTTGAGTTGTGTAGGAGGACAGTATATTTCTCTGTCTGCTATAGGTTGAGTTCTGTAGGAGGACAGTATATTTATCTGTCTGCTATAGGTTGAGTTGTGTAGGAGGACAGTATATTTCTCTGTCTGCTATAGGTTGACTTGTGTAGGAGGACAGTATATTTCTCTGTCTGCTATAGGTTGAGTTGTGTAGGAGGACAGTATATTTCTCTGTCTGCTATAGGTTGACTTGTGTAGGAGGACAGTATATTTCTCTGTCTGCTATAGGTTGAGTTGTGTAGGACAGTATATTTCTCTGTCTGCTATAGGTTGAGTTGTGTAGGAGGACAGTATATTTCTCTCTGTCTGCTATAGGTTGAGTTGTGTAGGAGGACAGTATATTTCTCTGTCTGCTATAGGTTGACTTGTGTAGGAAGACAGTATATTTCTCTGTCTGCTATAGGTTGAGTTGTGTAGGAGGACAGTATATTTATCTGTCTGCTATAGGTTGAGTTGTGTAGGAGGACAGTATATTTCTCTCTGCCTGCTATAGGTTGAGTTGTGTAGGAGGACAGTATATTTCTCTGTCTGCTATAGGTTGAGTTGTGTAGGAGGACAGTATATTTATCTGTCTGCTATAGGTTGAGTTGTGTAGGAGGACAGTATATTTATCTGTCTGCTATAGGTTGAGTTGTGTAGGAGGACAGTATATTTCTCTGTCTGCTATAGGTTGAGTTGTGTAGGAGGACAGTCTTTCTCATCATATATATGGGCAGCTTATGCATCTGTAGAATTTGACTTACTTATTCCCCAACTTCCCGATTCTACTGTCTCCAGTCTAACAGTTTGAGTTCCTATAGTGGTGACTGTCTGGTCTCTATAGTAGTGACTGTATGGTCTCTATAGTGGTGACTGTGGACTCTATAGTGGTGACTGTATGGACTCTATAGTAGTGACTGTGGTCTCTATAGTGGTGACTGTATGGACTCTATAGTAGTGACTGTATGGTCTCTATAGTAGTGACTGTATGGTCTCTATAGTGGTGACTGTAGGGTCTCTATAGTAGTGACTGTCTGGTCTCTATAGTGGTGACTGTATGGTCTCTATAGTGGTGACTGTATGGGCTCTATAGTGGTGACTGTATGGACTCTATAGTGGTGACTGTCTGGTCTCTATAGTAGTGACTGTTGTCTCTATAGTGGTGACTGTATGGACTCTATAGTGGTGACTGTCTGGTCTCTATAGTGGTGACTGTCTGGACTCTATAGTGGTGACTGTATATTCTCTATAGTGGTGACTGTCTGGTCTCTATAGTGGTGACTATATGGTCTCTATAGTGGTGACTGTATGGACTCTATAGTAGTGACTGTATGGACTCTATAGTGGTGACTGTATGGCCTCAATAGTGGTGACTGTCTGGACTCTATAGTGGTGACTGTATGGACTCTATAGTGGTGACTGTATATTCTCAATAGTGGTGACTGTGTGACCTCTATAGTAGTGACTGTGTGACCTCTATAGTAGTGACTATGTGACCTCTATAGTAGTGACTGTGTGACCTCTATAGTAGTGACTGTATGACCTCTATAGTAGTGACAGTGACTATGTGACCTCTATAGTAGTGACTGTGTAACTCTATAGTAGTGACTGTGTGACCTCTATAGTAGTGACTATGTGACCTCTATAGTAGTGACTGTGTGACCTCTATAGTAGTGACTGTGTGACCTTTATTGTAGTGACTGTATGACCTCTATAGTAGTGACTGTGTGACCTTTATAGTAGTGACTGTGTGACCTTTATAGTAGTGACTGTATGACCTCTATAGTAGTGACTGTATGACCTTTATAGTAGTGACTGTATGACCTCTATAGTAGTGACTGTGTGACCTTTATAGTAGTGACTGTATGACCTCTATAGTAGTGACTGTATGACCTCTATAGTAGTGACTGTGTGACCTTTATAGTAGTGACTATGTGGCCTTATAACTTTGATCTTGTCCTCCTGCAGCTCCACATGCTAATACTAAACAGTCTCTTTAAACCAGATGAATTGTCCTGTATCCCCTTTATTAATCCTCTTCTCTGCACCTCCCAGCCACAGCATTTTAATCAGCTTTCTTAACCTTTTGATGCAGCAGAATGTCCTTATGAACACACACAGGGCATGGCAACGCTTTCGCTGTCACGTCCTGGCTCAATTGGTTTCAGCAGCAGGAATCCTTCAGGCAGCTTTAGAGCTGGGGCTGTGAAGCTGTTTGTGTGTGTGTGTGTGTGTGTGTGTGTGTGTGTGTGTGTGTGTGTGTGTGTGTGTGTGTGTGTGTGTGTGTGTGTGTGTGTGTGTGTGTGTGTGTGTGTGTGTGTGTGTGTGTGTGTGTGTACGTGTGTGTGTGTGTGTGTGTGTGTGTGTGTGTGTGTGTGTGTGTGTGTGTGTGTGTGTGTGTGTGTGTGTCTGTGTGTGTGTGTGTGTGGCTCTCAGGCTAATGAAATCAACTCGGTCTGTATTAATCCCTCTTGAAGGACAGTGTCAGGAGGAAATGTGCTGAAATGAGCTGGCTCGCTATCTGTCTTCCACAGGTGAGAGGTGTGTGTGTGTGTGTGTGTGTGTGTGTGTGTGTGTGTGTGTGTGTGTGTGTGTGTGTGTGTGTGTGTGTGTGTGTGTGTGTGTGTGTGCGCTTAATCGAGTGGCAAAACTCACACTGCACTTGATGCCAAACATGTGTGTATTTGTCTTTATAAACCCAAATATTATGTCTCTACTCCTTCAAAGCATTTTAAACAGAACCCCCCCACCCCTCACCCCTCACCCCCCCACCCCCCCACCCGCCCCACCCCACACCCCCACACCCCACCTGCCCCATCCCCCACCCCCATTGTATTCAGACTTCTAAGTTCCTACCTGTGTTCCCTCTTTCCTGCTTGGGACAGATTCCTTTAGCGGGTGTCAGCCTCCTCTCCTCTTCCTCCTCCCCATGTGGGGTCACCTGCACCCCCACCTCCACCGGCACCGCCCCTCCCCGTGCCAAGATGGGGGTCCCCCTTTCGCCTGGTTTGGAGAACCCCCCAGGGGCGCGACCTCCTCCACTGCACAGTCTCCTTTTGTGTTCTATGAAGACCAGGATGTCTCCCAGGAGGAAGTTGGTCTGGCACCTCCCACAGGTCAGGAGGTCATGCTCCCCTGGCCCCGCCCTCCTCAGAGTGGGAGTGGGGCTGGGAGTGGACGGCTCCGGGGAGCGAGGTCCCACCCCCGACTCATGATTCGCCTCGGCTGTGGCGAGAAGAAAGGGCGAGGAGAGAGGAGAGAGGAGACAGAAGAGAGGAGATATGAGAGGAGAGAGGCGAGAGAAGAGAGCCGACAGGAGACAGGAGAGATGAGAGACGAGACAGGAGAGAGGAGAGATGAGAGAGGAGAAATGAGAGAGGAGAGACGAGAGACGAGACAGGAGAGAGGAGAGATGAGAGATGAGAGAGGAGAAATGAGAGAGGAGAGAGGAGAGACGAGAGACGAGACAGGAGAGAGGAGACAGGAGAGAAGAAACGAGAGACGAGACAGGAGAGAGGAGACAGGAGAGAAGAGACGAGAGACGAGACAGGAGAGAGGAGAGAGGAGAGACGAGACAGGAGAGAGGAGACAGGACAGAAGAAACGAGAGACGAGACAGGAGAGAGGAGACAGGAGAGAAGAAACGAGAGACGAGACAGGAGAGAGGAGACAGGAGAGAAGAGACGAGAGACGAGACAGGAGAGAGGAGAGAGGAGAGAAGAGAGACGGGAGAGAGGAGACAGGAGAGAAGAGACGAGAGATGAGACAGGAGAGCGGAGACAGGAGAGAAGAAACGAGAGACGAGACAGGAGAGAGGAGAGAGGAGAGAGGAGAGACGAGACGGGAGAGAGGAGACAGGAGAGAAGAGACGAGAGATGAGACAGGAGAGATGAGACAGGAGAGAGGAGACGAGAGACGAGAGACGAGACAGGAGAGAGGAGACAGTAGAGAAGAGACGAGAGACAAGACAGGAGAGAGGAGAGAGGAGAGACGAGACGGGAGAGAGGAGACAGGAGAGAAGAGACGAGACAGGAGAGAGGAGACAGGAGAGAAGAGACGAGACAGGAGAGAGGAGACAGGAGAGAAGAGACGAGAGACGAGACAGGAGAGAGGAGAGAGGAGAGAAGAGAGAGGAGATGTCAATCATGGTGTAATCATCAAACAGTTCTGGAACATGTTACATCTGATTGTCTGCAGCACAAACTGTAAAAAATACTACAAAACATAACATCTAAAGTCAATCAAAAATGACATTCAAATATTTTTTATGTTTTAAATAACGTTACCTGCAAAATCCCATATTTCCATAAGACCATAAATACTTTGTTTAATGTGTATCATAATGTTTACTCACACCACACAACCATGGAGCTGAGCTGGTGTGAGCGTGCCGCAACAGATTAGCCAACCAAACACCTGAGAGCTTCAGTCTGGGAGTTGAGATCAGTGAGTGAAGGTGTGGCTGACACACTATGAGTATAAAGCTCTGAACCGTTTCACAGTGGTCTACGGGTTTCCGGTGCAGCTCTCTGCTCTCTGCACTACTTTCTGCTGTATGCTTGTATTTGCACCACATGGAAACCTCATTACAAGCATTACATATTGTAGGCCACATCCATCCTCCCAACAGATGTGTTTATGTGGGGTGGGGGACAGGGGGAGTTTGGGGGGATGTGTGTGTGTGTGTGTGTGTGTGTGTGTGTGTGTGTGTGTGTGTGTGTGTGTGTGTGTGTGTGTGTGTGTGTGTGTGTGTGTGTGTGTGTGTGTGTGTGGACAGATGTATTCTCCTCAGAAAGCTCTATAAAGGGACACCACTGCCCTCCTAACACAGGCAACAGTCAGTCTCTTTCTTCTCACAGTTGACGCTGTCATCAGTAACCACAAGCCATTCTCCCCTGGTTGTTTTACAGTCCCATGGTGTAAATTCCTTAAGGACACTTCCTCTGTAACAATGCCCTGATAGAACCAGTAGTTTACGCTACATATCTTCTCCAGTGGGCCTGCAGGAAACCTGAAGCTCCAGAGACGTTCGGGGCGTCTGTCTAAGTGGGGAATCCCAGGGAGAGGTGAGGATGCCTGGAAGAGGAGGCTGGAAGAGGAGCATAGCAGAGCCTGCCTCAACTGACTACCGCCCGCATTTCCCTTCCATCTCTATCTGTACAAACATTCACGGGCACCAGATCAGTGTGTGTGTGTGTGTGTGTGTGTGTGTGTGTGTGTGTGTGTGTGTGTGTGTGTGTGTGTGTGTGTGTGTGTGTGTGTGTGTGTGTGTGCAGTTACACAGTACATGCGTCTCAAATAGCCCCCAAATAGCTCCCATAGGGCTCTGTTAAGAAGTAGTGCACTATATAGGGAATAGGGTGCCAAACAGAATGCAGAGAGTTTCACATAGTTTCTTCGTTGCACGTAATCCTCCACTATATCAGTCTTTCTAGTCCCACTCCCTGACCTCTGCCCTGCTGGCTGTTGCCCTGAAGTGAGGCTATGACAACATGCATATTTCTCTCAAACAGTGTCTTGGAACAGGGACAAATCATTTTCAATGTAGTTCTAACCTGGCTGGGTCATGATATCACCTGATGGGCTGTGTTTCAATGTTTTCCAGTAAGGGCTGTGTGTGTGTGTGTGTGTGTGTGTGTGTGTGTGTGTGTGTGTGTGTGTGTGTGTGTGTGTGTGTGTGTGTGTGTGTGTGTGTGTGTGTGTGTGTGTGTGTGTGTGTGTGTGTGTGCGTGTGTATACTTAGCCCTCATATCCGTCTCTATCAGTCTCATTTCAGTTGCCAGGGGCATTTAAGATGAAATTAACTAAATTCCTAACATGACTTATGCAACTGATGAGATGGGGGGGTGGAAGAGAGAGAGAGGGGAGGGAGGGACAGCGAGAGAGATGGAGAGAGAGGGGAGGGAGCAACAGAGAGAGAGATGGAGAGAGAGGAGGGAGCAACAGAGAGAGAGATGGAGAGAGAGAAAGAAAGAATGGAGGGACAGAGAGAGAGATGGAGGGAGGGACAGAGAGAGAGATGGGGAGAGGGAGAAAGGAGGGAGGGACAGAGAGAGAGATGGAGAGAGAGAGGGGAGGGAGGGAGCAACAGAGAGAGAGATTGAGAGAGAGATGGGAGGGAGCAACAGAGAGAGATGGAGAGAGAGAAAGGAGGGAGGGACAGAGAGACAGATGGAGGGAGGGACAGAGAGAGAGATGGGGAGAGAGAGAAAGGAGGGAGGGACAGCGAGAGAGATGGAGAGAGAGAGGGGAGGGAGCAACAGAGAGAGAGATTGAGAGAGAGAGATGGAGGGAGAGACAGAAAGAGAGATGATGAGAGAGAAAGGAAGGAGGGACAGAGAGAGAGATGGAGGGAGGGACAGAGAGAAAGATGGGGAGAGAGAAAGGAGGGAGGGACAGAGAGAGAGAAAGGGGGAGAGAGAGAAAAGATAGAGAGAGCAGAACAGGGAGGGTTGAGTAACATGTCCTAGGGGTGGGGAGGGTTGAGTAACATGTCCTAGGGGTGGGGAGGGTTGAGTAACATGTCCTAGGGGTGGGGAACGTTGAGTAACATGTCCTAGGGGTGGGGAGGGTTGAGCAACATGTCCTAGGGGTGGGGAACGTTGAGTAACATGTCCTAGGGGTGGGGAACGTTGAGTAACATGTCCTAGGGGTGGGGAGGGTGGAGTAACATGTCCTAGGGGTGGGGAACGTTGAGTAACATGTCCTAGGGGTGGGGAGGGTTGAGTGACATGTCCTAGGGGTGGGGAACGTTGAGTAACATGTCCTAGGGGTGGGGAACGTTGAGTAACATGTCCTAGGGGTGGGGAACGTTGAGTAACATGTCCTAGGGGTGGGGAACGTTGAGTAACATGTCCTAGGGGTGGGGAGGGTTGAGTAACATGTCCTAGGGGTGGGGAACGTTGAGTAACATGTCCTAGGGGTGGGGAACGTTGAGTAACATGTCCTAGGGGTGGGGAACGTTGAGTAACATGTCCTAGGGGTGGGGAACGTTGAGTAACATGTCCTAGGGGTGGGGAGGGTTGAGTAACATGTCCTAGGGGTGGGGAACGTTGAGTAACATGTCCTAGGGGTGGGGAACGTTGAGTAACATGTCCTAGGGGTGGGGAACGTTGAGTAACATGTCCTAGGAATGGGGAACGTTGAGTAACATGTCCTAGGGGTGGGGAGGGTTGAGTAACATGTCCTAGGGGTGGGGAGGGTTGAGTAACATGTCCTAGGGGTGGGGAGGGTTGAGTAACATGTCCTAGGGGTGGGGAGGGTTGAGTAACATGTCCTAGGGGTGGGGAGGGTTGAGTAACATGTCCTAGGGGTGGGGAGGGTTGAGTAACATGTCCTAGGGGTGGGGAACGTTGAGTAACATGTCCTAGGGGTGGGGAGGGTTGAGTAACATGTCCTAGGGGTGGGGAACGTTGAGTAACATGTCCTAGGGGTGGGGAACGTTGAGTAACATGTCCTAGGAATGGGGAACGTTGAGTAACATGTCCTAGGGGTGGGGAGGGTTGAGTAACATGTCCTAGGGGTGGGGAACGTTGAGTAACATGTCCTAGGGGTGGGGAGGGTTGAGTAACATGTCCTAGGGGTGGGGAACGTTGAGTAACATGTCCTAGGGGTGGGGAACGTTGAGTAACATGTCCTAGGGGTGGGGAACGTTGAGTAACATGTCCTAGGGGTGGGGAGGTTTGAGTAACATGTCCTAGGGGTGGGGAGGGTTGAGTAACATGTCCTAGGGGTGGGGAACGTTGAGTAACATGTCCTAGGGGTGGGGAACGTTGAGTAACATGTCCTAGGGGTGGGGAGGGTTGAGTAACATGTCCTAGGGGTGGGGAGGGTTGAGTAACATGTCCTAGGGGTGGGGAGGGTTGAGTAACATGTCCTAGGGGTGGGGAGGGTTGAGTAACATGTCCTAGGGGTGGGGAACGTTGAGTAACATGTCCTAGAGGTGGGGAACGTTGAGTAACATGTCCTAGGAATGGGGAACGTTGAGTAACATGTCCTAGGGGTGGGGAGGGTTGAGTAACATGTCCTAGGGGTGGGGAACGTTGAGTAACATGTCCTAGGGGTGGGGAACGTTGAGTAACATGTCCTAGGGGTGGGGAGGGTTGAGTAACATGTCCTAGGGGTGGGGAGGGTTGAGTAACATGTCCTAGGGGTGGGGAGGATTGAGTAACATGTCCTAGGGGTGGGGAACGTTGAGCAACATGTCCTAGGGGTGGGGAACGTTGAGTAACATGTCCTAGGGGTGGGGAGGGTTGAGTAACATGTCCTAGGGGTGGGGAGGGTTGAGTAACATGTCCTAGGGGTGGGGAGGGTTGAGTAACATGTCCTAGGGGTGGGGAGGGTTGAGTAACATGTCCTAGGGGTGGGGAACGTTGAGTAACATGTCCTAGGGGTGGGGAGGGTTGAGTAACATGTCCTAGGGGTGGGGAACGTTGAGTAACATGTCCTAGGGGTGGGGAACGTTGAGTAACATGTCCTAGGGGTGGGGAGGGTTGAGTAACATGTCCTAGGGGTGGGGAACGTTGAGTAACATGTCCTAGGGGTGGGGAACGTTGAGTAACATGTCCTAGGGGTGGGGAGGGTTGAGTAACATGTCCTAGGGGTGGGGAGGGTTGAGTAACATGTCCTAGGGGTGGGGAGGGTTGAGTAACATGTCCTAGGGGTGGGGAACGTTGAGTAACATGTCCTAGGGGTGGGGAACGTTGAGTAACATGTCCTAGGGGTGGGGAGGGTTGAGTAACATGTCCTAGGGGTGGGGAACGTTGAGTAACATGTCCTAGGGGTGGGGAGGGTTGATTAACATGTCCTAGGGGTGGGGAGGGTTGAGTAACATGTCCTAGGGGTGGGGAGGTTTGAGTAACATGTCCTAGGGGTGGGGAGGGTTGAGTAACATGTCCTAGGGGTGGGGAGGGTTGAGTAACATGTCCTAGGGGTGGGGAACGTTGAGTAACATGTCCTAGGGGTGGGGAACGTTGAGTAACATGTCCTAGGGGTGGGGAGGGTTGAGTAACATGTCCTAGGGGTGGGGAACGTTGAGTAACATGTCCTAGGGGTGGGGAACGTTGAGTAACATGTCCTAGGGGTGGGCAACGTTGAGTAACATGTCCTAGGGGTGGGGAACGTTGAGTAACATGTCCTAGGGGTGGGGAGGGTTGAGTAACATGTCCTAGGGGTGGGGAGGGTTGAGTAACATGTCCTAGGGGTGGGGAACGTTGAGTAACATGTCCTAGGGGTGGGGAACGTTGAGTAACATGTCCTAGGGGTGGGGAGGGTTGAGTAACATGTCCTAGGGGTGGGGAACGTTGAGTAACATGTCCTAGGGGTGGGGAACGTTGAGTAACATGTCCTAGGGGTGGGGAGGGTTGAGTAACATGTCCTAGGGGTGGGGAACGTAAATTAGCAGGCGTTGGCACGGTCACAATGCCACAGAAATATCAGCCAGCCTCTCACATCTTCTAACTGTACTCTACCTTCATCAACTCATCATCCACACTGCAGGTAGAGAGAGTGGCACACACACACACACACACACACACACACACACACACACACACACACACACACACACACACACACACACACACACACACACACACACACACACACACACACACACACACACACACACACAGGTCAATCATCCCCCAGCACATACTTCACAGCTACATAGCAGTTCTACAGGAACTACTGTATTCTGAGACAGAGTGTTGATTAAGGTGAAACCAAACCACTTCACACAGTAACAAACGGTATTAAAATTCCACTAACTAAATCTCACCTATCAGCACTTTCTCTGCTCTAAAGGATTTCCATGAAGACACAGCCATCAATCACAGACATTAACTACGCCACAGGAATGTAAGCTTGGTGGCATTCAGCTCCTGGGAACAGTTTGATATCCCCTCCGGTTGAGCAGCTATCAGAAGTTTAACAAGATGAGGGGGGGGGTCTAGTGCAGGGGGGTATAATTAAACACACACACACACACACGCCATAACATTTAGTGAAGTGATTGCCAGGGTTATCAACTGTAAAGTTACTGCTCAACCTGTTGGACTTACAGCACCCCCTATCAGTTTGAATAGGAGAGAGACAGACTTACAGCACCCCCTATCAGTTTGAATAGGAGAGAGACAGACTTACAGTACCCCTTATCAGTTTGAATAGGAGAGAGACAGACTTACAGTACCCCTTATCAGTTTGAATAGGAGAGAGACAGACTTACAGCACCCCCTATCAGTTTGAATAGGAGAGAGACAGACTTACAGCACCCCCTATCAGTTTGAATAGGAGAGAGACAGACTTACAGCACCCCCTATCAGTTTGAATTGGAGAGAGACAGACTTACAGCACCCCCTATCAGTTTGAATAGGAGAGAGACAGTTACTGATCTAATTAATACTTTATCCTCGAACAAGAGAAAGACATTTGATTAATTAGATTGATGTTCATTAAGAAAACCACAAAAATAAAAAATAAATATTCAATAATCATGTAGAGATTGTCCCAAACTGATAGTACGCTACAGTGTCCCAAACTGATAGTACGCTACAGTATCCCAAACTGATAGTATTCTACAGTGTCCCAAACTGATAGTACGCTGCAGTGTCCCAAACTGATAGTACGCTGCAGTGTCCCAAACTGATAGTACGCTGCAGTGTCCCAAACTGATAGTACGCTACAGTGTCCCAAACTGATAGTATTCTACAGTGTCCCAAACTGATACTATTCTACAGTGTCCCAAACTGATAGTATTCTACTGTGTCCCAAACTGATAGTACGCTGCAGTGTCCCAAACTGATAGTACGCTACAGTGTCCCAAACTGATAGTACGCTGCAGTGTCCCAAACTGATAGTACGCTACAGTGTCCCAAACTGATAGTATTCTACAGTGTCCCAAACTGATAGTATTCTACAGTGTCCCAAACTGACAGTACGCTGCAGTATCCCAAACTGATAGTACGCTGCAGTGTCCCAAACTGATAATACGCTGCAGTGTCCCAAACTGATAGTACGCTACAGTGTCCCAAACTGATAGTACGCTGCAGTGTCCCAAACTGATAGTACGCTGCAGTGTCCCAAACTGATAGTATTCTACAGTGTCCTAAACTGATAGTATTCTACAGTGTCCCAAACTGATAGTATTCTACAGTGTCCCAAACTGATAGTATTCTACAGTGTCCCAAACTGATAGTACGCTACAGTGTCCCAAACTGATAGTACGCTGCAGTGCTTCAGTTCATTGAAAGCAGACAGACTTGGTCCAGGGTTATGTCTCTGACAGGTAGAGAAACGTCTAGAATGGGTTTAGACCTGTCCTGCGTCCCCTTTGTTTTCTCTTCAACCACTGGCTGTGTTAACACACACACACACACACACACACACACACACACACACACACACACACACACACACACACACACACACACACACACACACACACACACGCACGCAGACACACACACACACACACACACACACACGCACGCACGCACGCACGCACACACACACACACACACACACATGCAGACACACACACACACACACACACACACACACATGTCTGTCTTCAAAATACACAACGCCACCAGCGATTCACACTAATTGTAATGACAAGCCGTCCTGTTTCACCGTGCCTTCTCTCCAGTGTGAGAATCAAGTCTGTAGCTGCTGTTCCGCTGTGTGTTGTGCAAGGACCAAGCTGTGTGTGTGTGTGTGTGTGTGTGTGTGTGTGTGTGTGTGTGTGTGTGTGTGTGTGTGTGTGTGTGTGTGTGTGTGTGTGTGTGTGTGTGTGTGTGTGTGTGTGGGTGTGTGTGTGTTTGTTTCATTATCTTACCCCCACATAATCCGCCCTCACTGACACTTCATATCATAAATCTACATTCATCATTTGAAAACAACAGCGATAAATTAGGTCAATGTCAGTAAGATTGAGGCAATGCTCAAAGAGACGTTTCTCTGTTCAGATTACTTAGGTGCATGAAAAAAATATTTTATCATTAACATAAATACAACTGTATCTATAATATAACATTTGGTGATATATAAATTATACAATTGTTTAATTACATATATAGATTAATGATCAATTGTTTAATTACATATATAGATTAATGATAAATTGTTTAATTACATATATAGATTAATGATCAATTGTTTAATTAAATATATAGATGAATGATCAATTGTTTAATTATTAGCCTTTTATTACATGCGTGTGACTAGGAGTATAATACGGAGTTAGTTTCCTTGTTTGTATCATTTCACAGCACATGGTGGAGAGCTGTCCTCACACACACACACACACACACACACACACACACACACACACACACACACACACACACACACACACACACACACACGTTACCAGGAATGTCCCTATTCGGAATGGAAACGAATACTTCATTAACATCCACTAACTCCCAGGAAGAAAATGTAGTGATGTCCATGTCCCATAGGAGATCTGCTGAGAAAAGCTGTCATTCATGTGCTTCTTTGAATAACACACTTACTAATAAACCAAATTCAGAGATTATTTAAATTGTATTTCAAGTTAAAGTTTACTAATTTAAATGTCGGGTCAGTAACTGTTCTATCCTTCCCAGACATAAATAAACACACACACACACACCACATGAACTCATATCCTGTAAGCTATCGATCTGAAGGTATATAGAAATGACAGTTAGAGACACCCTAGGCCCCATGGACCTCAGGCTGAAAAGCAGGACAGTAACTGACCTGTTCTCTTGAGACAGATACACAGTTTGAAATCTTCCTTATAGATAACTCTAAGTTCTCTAATAACTCTAAGTTCTCTAATAACTCTAAGTTCTCTAATAACTCTAAGTTCTCTAATAACTCTAAGTTCTCTAATAACTCTAAGTTGTCGATGAACTAGGTGAACGGCATTAAAACAACAACAAAACAAAAAGATTTGGTGTACACGGTTTGTTCCTTAGATCTGTAAGCTAATGAGCCACAAAGAGGAGTAGACAGGGAGTTATTATAGTGGTGGAAAGTCCCCTGAGCCCTGTGTGATGTTACGAGCTGCACCCCGGGACTGTTGATGGGCTCAAACACAGTCCTGCTTCAGGCTCACCTGTCCATCACCCTCACCGATTCCTCTCTACTGAAAAAACTGTGGGGTGGTTCGTCTGACAGAAAATAACACTGTGTTTCTGCCGCTAACCTACAATGCAGTTGTATCATCTCTTACAGGAATAAATGTGATCTAACTAAACGTATAGTAGGTGCAGGCAACAGGCAACCTCTATTGCAGTACTCATGAGCAGTGAGCACATTATATGCATACTTGGGGAAGGGGATTGCTGTGAACCACACCTGATGAAAAACACCTGTCATACCAAACTCCTGTCCTAATCCTGTTGTTAATTAATTAAACTGACACCAATTTGGACTCCTCTCACCTGCTATGAAAAGAGAATCAAACCACTTGATTTTTTGGATTTCCTCAGGCCTGTAGACAACGCATGATTTCTGCTGTTTGAAAGGTGACAGCGGAAGTCAGCCAGCTGCGGCTGACAGGGAACACAGCACAGTAGATGGAGGCTGCATGCACCAATAGTACGGTCTCATCAGCCCACAAGGCCACATCACAACTGACAATTACAGGATCTACACTGAGAAAGTAGTCCTTCCTTTGTCTTGGTGAAATGTTAGAAAGCCATGTGACATGCAAAATACTTTTTGTTAAAAAGATATTGGTTAAATTTAATTCTTCATGCTGTCATGATTATATTAGCTTTTTTAAATTATTATTAATTGGCAGTGATATTTGGGGTCGGGGTATTAAAACACTGAAAGATTAAAAATGATAGAATATAAAGAAGATTAAAACATGTAATAAAATGGGTTAAATCCAGTGAAAATGGGGGCAGAGTAAATGATTAGATGTTAAATGGTGGTGTGTGGGATAGAACGGGTGTAACCCTGCTCAACAAGAAACACATTGGCCAAAGATTACATCACAGACCTCTGTTATGAATTAGCTAGATTAGGCCACTATGAAATTGGATTTATGCACGGGAGGGAGCACTGGGAAAACTCTGGATTGATTTAATTGATTTCAAATTGAATTATCTGACTTTTTTTTATTATATGCCCACAAGCATCTTCAATCAGATGTAGCCTAATCTATAACATAACAGGTCGTGCCTGGAAAATTCACATCGATAAACTACACATGACTCATGATTTAAGGCAGTAAATGAAGGCCTTCCTACTTGAATCCACCAGCATGGAATCCACAACGGAGAAGCAAATAGTTCTCAAACATTTCGGTGACCTTGTCGGTGGATACTTTAGATACCACGTCTTTTCCCGTTAAATTATACCAGACGGCTGAACATCGACTACATTTGTACAAGCTTGATCCACATGCTCTTTTCTTGGCCCCAATAATTTAGTATTCCGATTGGGATTTTTGTAAATAAAGTTTAGGTCTACAATGTACAACATACCGATAAAATCCTATGCAGCAGCAGCTGCTGCGGCCAAAAGAAACTAAAGAAACTAGACTGCGTAGAATAATGACAGAATCAACATGCACCTGCATTTCACACGGACATAATAAATAGGCATAATATGGCAGAAAATGATATAGGCAACACCATTCTCAAAATGCATGATTGAATGGGCTAACTTAAATAATACATGATCTCAAGGAAATCCTGACTGAACATGATAATATATTTCACGACGCAATGATCATGGTACTATTCTAAATATTGGTGCAGTGTTTGTGTGTGTGTGAGAGACAGAGAGAGAGAGAGAGGAGAGAGAGAGAGAGAGAGAGAGAGAGAGAGAGAGAGAAAGAGAGAGGGAGAGAGAAAGAGGGAGAGAGGGAGAGAGAGAGAGAGAGAGAGAGAGAGAGAGAGAGAGAGAGGGGGGGGAGAGAGAAAGAGGGAGAGGGAGAATCCTATAAATGGAATGATAAGGCTAAAGTATGACAAAAGTCTAACTGCAAATAAATGTAAAACCTTCCAAGGAAACAAGACGGCATGCTATTCATCCTAACATACAGTAGCGTATGAGTCACATGTGTTCTCACCAAATTGTACTTTAAAACCACATGCAATTTTGGTTAATTAATTTCTTTAACACTTGACAGTTACGCACATGGACAGAAATGTAAGAATGTAACAATAGGTTATTAGAATTAATAAATACATTAACTTGAAATGTGGGATTTAAAATAGTGAAATTAAATAGTACGTTTTCGTTGCACAATTATTTTGGTTTTAAATGTCAATTAATTATTGCATAAATATGCCCAAAACATGCACATATGAAGGCGTTATAATAACCATGAATGTACTTTTGATTTTTCATGCCATCAGCGGGTCCTTACAAAGAAAGTTATTCTGCACTTTCGATTTTTCAGGTTTTGCAGCTATTGCTTTAAAATCCTACCTTTCCATCCCTCTTGGAAAAGATCAAAAAGTGGTTTGCAATGAAACATAAACAGCTATAGAAGAAGATATGTGTTTATAATACAGTATCACACTGTAAACATGTACATTCATTCTAATAATTGCCAGTAATAATGGTAATTTAATCCAGTATTTTATATACAAAATTCCCATATTTAGGCTATTATCAAATGATCTATAAGGTGATCATACTCACGTCGTATTGTTTCTCTTTGAGACAGTGATAGGTGCTGAGGGTTCCCCTGCTTGCGACGGGACATTGCCCCTGCATCTACTCTGGCATCGCCCGGAAATCTGCGCTTGGGGTCGGCTTGCTCCGTGGTGCTCCGCTGCTCTGGTGCCCGGTAACTTTTTCAAAGTGCTTCCAATTGAGACGACTAACATGAAGCTACCGTAAGTGAAAAAGAGCCAAGTGTTTTTTTGTTTATTGTAGTTGTTGAAAGGCGGGTAAAAACGTTTGTCAACTGTCCAGTCCTCTTTTCGCAGAATGATTTCACCCTAAACGCAACACCTGGAGTGAAGCTGTTGGAGTTACAGCAGACACATGCAGGTTCATCCAAATATTTCTGTTTGGTTATTTTGTGTCAATAACCTCAACGGACTTATTGCAATAATTGCAGAGAATAAAAACAATTTGAATTCCGACGAGGTGCCCTCTGCCCTCTGCGTTCACAGCTGGGGTCGCCTACCGTGTATGCCACTCTTCGCTCGATGGGGCAATATTCGATTCAACTGTCACCTCTTCTCCTCTGTTATTTTCTTGCAGAATTATAACAAATGTCCTATTAATTCAATAACTGAACCCCAAAAATTCCACCGGTGTTGGGTCTGCCAGGTGATGTGAGCTTTGGCACCATTCCGTCCTCGAGGTGCGAGTCTTGACAGCAGCGAATGACACAGAAGTCTCCGCTCTAGGAGTTGAGAGAGGGAGACGCAGACAGACTACAGCACAGCCAGCCACCTCCTATTTTTCTCCTTCCAAACAGCCGAGGTCCAGTGTTTCCTGATGTCTCCTTCCCCTTTCACAGTGACGAGTCTGTCCTGTCGCTTTGGGAGAATCCCGCGTGTGTGTGTGTGGCTGGGATTGCCTCCGTAGAATGGGATAAGACTTCAGATTCAAGTGCGGACGTGACGTTGCGTCCACGCTGAGACATCAGTGCGACTTGGGAGGCGACGCGCAGTGACTCGGGCGCCCATTAGTGGGCCATCATTAGTGCGCGCGTTTGGCGCGTGCGGGAAGGAATCAAGTGGACGCGGAGAAACCGAAACAACCCGGTGCCGGTGCAGCGCAGACGAACCGCTCCAAATTGGTTTCACAATGATATGATGGTTTATCATGTCACTGATTTCAAGGTCGATTTTGAAAAAACTTGAAACTGTCACTAAGGCTACTTTGAGTCTGATAAATGATTTGAAGACTGACTTTAAGCAATACGCATAGAAGCGATTTTCTTCAACATTCAGTACGGACATTGGCTTTTCGTAAATGCCATAGCAATTTTTCGTTAAGCCTATGTTTATCACTAATACAACGTTTCACTTATTTATAATGTTGCAAATTTGTAGGCTTAGAATAAGACACGTAGGCCTACATAACAATAATGTAATAATAATAAACAATAACAAACAAAAAAAACACATTGTTGTCAGGACAATATATTTAATTGCGTGCATTTAAAACGATTATTGAATTTATTGATTGATTAATTGAGGTAGCAAACATTTACTATTTCAAAGCAAGAAAAATAAGTGGGAAAGCAATCCATTACTACAATAGACAGACATACTGCACAGGTATGTCAAAGCGGGAACACCTCCCCTGTGTTCTCCTACATATTCATCCCTGCCTTGTTGTGAAGCAACAGTACCCTCTGTTGGCATGACGACGTTAGACTATATGCCTAGCTTCCCCTATCCTACCTCTCTGTGTGTTCAATTGTTTATAATAGTAGTTCATTGTGATTTCCTTTTACAGAGTGGTAAAACAGTTGACCTGGATACACTATCAGATTTTCTCACATCATCTGTTGGCAGGACGATGTTGTTTATACTTCCTATCATTCCCCTGTATCTATGTCTTAAATCATTGGATTTCATTGTACAACAGGCATTATTAGCTAGTGGTTCAGAACAGTTGACATCTCAACTATCAAATTTCCTCACGGAATTTTTCCTTTAAATGCCACTTAAATTCACATAATAGTGATCTCCATACCACCATACACAATTTCAATGTTGATAGGATGGTCAGGTTAGTTAAGTACCAATGAACAGTATTAGGGTTAGAGCCTCCTTGAGAAAAATATATTACTGTCTGGTCATCATAAATTGCATGATGAAACTAAATGATCCACTTGAGAGACATGATATAACGGTACCAGATTCACTTAGAGGTGATTTATGGGTCACTTAATAGCTAATTGTTATTTTAGATCAACTCATGCACTTAAATAGTTCAGGATATCCAGTCCAAGGCCTTTACCTCAGGATATCCAGTCCAAGGCCTTTACCTCAGGATATCCAGTCCAAGGCCTTTACCTCAGGATATCCAGTCCAAGGCCTTTACCTCAGGATATCCAGTCCAAGGCCTTTACCTCAGGATATCCAGTCCAAGGCCTTTACCTCAGGATATCCAGTCCAAGGCCTTTACCTCAGGATATCCAGTCCAAGCCCTTTACCTCAGGATATCCAGTCCAAACCCTTTACCTCGGGATGTCCAGTCCAAGGCCTTTACCTCAGGATATCCAGTCCAAGGCCTTTACCTCAGGATATCCATTCCAAGGCCTTTACCTCGGGATATCCAGTCCAAGCCCTTTACCTCAGGATATCCAATCCAAGGCCTTTACCTCGGGATATCCATTCCAAGGCCTTTACCTCGGGATATCCAGTCCAAGGCCTTTACCTCGGGATATCCAGTCCAAGGCCTTTACCTCGGGATATCCAGTCCAAGGCCTTTACCTCGGGATATCCAGTCCAAGGCCTTTACCTCGGGATATCCAGTCCAAGGCCTTTACCTCGGGATATCCAGTCCAAGGCCTTTACCTCGGGATATCCAGTCCAAGGCCTTTACCTCGGGATATCCAGTCCAAGGCCTTTACCTCGGGATATCCAGTCCAAGGCCTTTACCTCGGGATATCCAGTCCAAGGCCTTTACCTCGGGATATCCAGTCCAAGGCCTTTACCTCAGGATATCCAGTCCAAGGCCTTTACCTCAGGATGTCCAGTCCAAGGCCTTTACCTCAGGATATCCAGTCTAAGCCCCAATTACTGTAAAAGAAGGAGCTTCTTCTATCTAATAAAGTATAATTGTATTTTATTTTTATTTAACCTTTATTTAACTTGGCAAGTCAGTTAAGAACAAATTCTTATTTACAATGACGGCCTACCAAAATGCAAAAGGCCTCCTGCGGGGACGGGGGCTGAGATTAAAATATATACATATATAAATATAGGACAAAACACACATCATGACAAGAGAGACACCACATTACTACATAAAGAGAGACCTAAGACAACAACATAGCAAGGCAGCAACACATGACAACATAGCAAGGTAGCAACTGAACATGACAACAACATGGTAGCAACACAACATGGTAGCAGCACAAAACAGGGTACAAACATTATTGGGCACAGACAACAACACAAAGGGCAAGAAGGTAGAGACAACAGTACATCACACAAAGCAGCCACAACTGTCAGTAAGAGTGTCCATGATTGAGTCTTTGAATGAAGAGTTGGAGATAAAACTTCAGTTTGAGTGTTTGTTGCAGCTCATTCCAGTTGCTAGCTGCAGTGAACTGAAAAGAGGAGCGACCCAGGGATGTGTGTGCGTTAGGGACCTTTAACAGAATGTGACTGGCAGAACGGGGGTTGTATGCTACTATCATATGAAGTGCTATATTGTTTAATACAAATTGTGACATTTAAGTGACTGAAAAATGTAGTTTGGTACAATTAAGTCTGATAAAATACAAATTAACTTCATGTGGACACAATTTCCATTTAGGCTCAATCGAGGCAATGCTGTACTGCAGCTAGACTGTTTATTATAGGGTGCTATAAATATTATATGAATGCCAATTTTAAGAGCATTAGAAGTCGGATTGCTTGAGGCCAGGCCTACGGGACTTCCTGGACACTAATTATTTATACAAATGTAATGTCGTATCAGCTCTGTCTCAAATCGACATAACCTCAGAAGACCTTAACATAGAAATAGTGTATGGAGAGAGAGAGCGAGAGAGAGAGACAGAGACAGATAGACTGACAGAGAGAGAGAGAGAGACAGAGAGACAGAGAGACAGAGACAGATAGATTGACAGAGCGAGAGAGAGAGACAGAGACATAGAAAATGGGAGAGAGTCAGAGACAGGTGAAGATGAGAGGGAGAGAGAGAGAAAGAAAGAGAGACAGAGACAGAGAGAGCGAGAGAGACAGAGACACAGACAGAGAGAGCGAGAAAGAGAGAGGCAGACAGACAAACAGACAGACAGACAGACAGACAGACAGACAGACAGACAGACAGACAGACAGACCGAGAGAGAGGCAGAGAGCGAGAGAGCGAGAGAGAGGCAGACAGACAGACAGACAGACAGACAGACAGACAGACAGACAGACAGACAGACAGACAGACAGACAGACAGACAGACAGCGAGAGAGAGGCAGAGAGCGAGAAAGCGAGAGAGAGGCAGACAGACAGACAGACAGACAGACAGACAGACAGACAGACAGACAGACAGACAGACAGACAGACAGACAGGCAGACAGACAGACAGAGAGGCAGAGAGAGAGAGCGAGAGAGAGGCAGATAGATAGACAGACAGACAGACAGACAGACAGACAGACAGACAGACAGACAGACAGACAGACAGACAGACCGAGAGAGAGGCAGAGAGCGAGAGAGCGAGAGAGAGGCAGACAGACAGACAGACAGACAGACAGACAGACAGACAGACAGACAGACAGACAGACAGACAGACAGACAGACAGACAGACAGCGAGAGAGAGGCAGAGAGCGAGAAAGCGAGAGAGAGGCAGACAGACAGACAGACAGACAGACAGACAGACAGACAGACAGACAGACAGACAGACAGACAGACAGACAGACAGACAGACAGACAGACAGACAGACAGACAGGCAGACAGACAGACAGAGAGGCAGAGAGAGAGAGCGAGAGAGAGGCAGATAGATAGACAGACAGACAGACAGACAGACAGACAGACAGACAGACAGACAGACAGACAGACAGACAGACAGACAGACAGAGAGAGACAGAGAGAGAGAGAGAGAGAGGCAGACAGACAGACAGAGAGAGAGAGAGAGAGAGAGAGAGAGCGAGAGAGAGAGAGAGAGGCAGATAGACACACACAGAGAGAGATAAACAAATATACAACGATACAAGAGACATATTTCCTCAGATTAGAAGGACCGAAAAATAATTTGAAGACAAATGAAATAGTGACAAGCTCCCATATCTGTTAGGTGACACACCGCAGTGTGCAATTATCGCAGCAAAATGTGTGATCTGTTGTGATGAGAAAAGGGCAACCAGTGGAGAACAAACACCAAAGTAAATAAAACCTAGGCCGTTATTTATCTGTAGATTTACCATTGCCATTTGTACTTCTACGCTTTCCACACACAACACACGCTCTTACACACACCATTTGGTTCAGAGCCATCTGGCTGAGAGGGCCCTGGTAGAGCCATCTGGCTGAGAGGGCCCTAGTGGAGCCATCTGTTTGAGAGGGCCCTGGTAGAGCCATCTGGCTGAGAGGGCCATAGTGGAACCATCTGGCTGAGAGGGCCCTGGTAGAGCCATCTGGCTGAGAGGGCCCTAGTGGAGCCATCTGGCTGAGAGGGCCCTAGTGGAGCCATCTGGCTGAGAGGGCCCTAGTGGAGCCATCTGGCTGAGAGGCCCCTGGTAGAGCCATCTGGCTGAGAGGGCCCTAGTGGAGCCATCTGGCTGAGAGGGCCTTAGTGGAGCCATCTGGCTGAGAGGGCCCTAGTGGAGCCATCTGGCTGAGAGGGCCCTAGGGGAGCCATCTGGCTGAGAGGGCCCTGGTAGAGCCATCTGGCTGAGAGGGCCCTAGGGAAGCCATCTGGCTGAGAGGGCCCTGGTAGAGCCAGCTGGCTGAGCGGGCCCTAGTGGAGCCATCTGGCTGAGAGGGCCCTGGTAGAGCCATCTGGCTGAGCGGGCCCTAGTGGAATCAGCACACGCTCTCACACAAACACCGGCTGCTGAGTGGGCCCTAGTGCAGCCAGCTAGTTCTGTAAGGTGTGAGAAGCTGAAGTAATCTGTGAGCTATTTTATCTTCATTTATAGGCTATTTAATATTTGATTTACTTGAGTGTATAGACTGATGGCCTGTACAGGTCTGGACCAATACATTGGTTTTTGTGTTGTTTTTGTACATAGTTAATACGTTTACATTTGAACATCTTTCTCTTTTGACAGAGTCCAGGTGAGTCCAATAATCACTGAATCACGTGACGGGGGGAAGGCAGGTGTTCGTACTAATGGTGGCAGGAGTGCATAATGCTGGGGAGCCTGGTGCCCTCGAGCGCCAGGGGGGAAGAGCGGGAGCAGGCGTGACAGTAATATGAAGGCATTCTGGTAGTTACATTTTTGAAGAAAATAAAAAGGGGTTTTAATTTTCTTTTACATTTAATGAATGACAGCTCTTCCGCTGGCCCTCTGGGTGTGTGAATGCTTTCTTCCTCATGGAACTTTTTGAAGGTGAGTTGAATATTCAATGTGATGTTTGTATATAGATATATATTATTTTAGAATGGTATTAAAAATGAAGGCTATTTATCCATTAAGCGGTAGCTATTGTTTTTTCTCTATGAACTATGAAGGCATGTCTGTGTGTGTAATATTCCTCTCTCTCTCTCTCTCTCTCTCTCTCTCGCTCTCTCTCTCTGTCTCTCTCTCTGTCTCTGTCTCTCTCTCTCTCCTTCTCTCTCTCTCTCTCTCTCTCTCTCTCTCTCTCTCTCTCTCTCTCTCTCTCTCTCTCTGTCTCTGTCTCTCTCGCTCTGTCTCTGTCTCTCTCTCCTTCTTTCTCTCTCTCTCTGTCTCGGTCTCTCTCTCCTTCTCTCTCCCTCTCTCTGTCTCTCTCTCTGTCTCTGTCTCTCTCTCCTTCTCTCTCTCTCTCTGTCTCTGTCTCTCTCTCCTTCTCTCTCTCTCTCTCTTCTCTCTGTCTGTCTCTCTCTCCTCTCTCTCTCTCTGTCTCTGTCTCTCTCTCCTTCTCTATCTCTCTCTCTCTCTTTCTCTTTGTCTCTCTCCTCTCTCTCTCTCTCTCTCTCTCTCTCAATGTTATCCCCCTCTTTCAAAATCACCACTGTGATCAAATCTTTATCATTCATTGTCCTTCACTATATTTACCCCTAAACCTCCCACAATAACTATTGTCTGTTGTTATTCTCAATGACCTTCTTGCCAATATGAAAGTTTTATACATAGCTAAATGCAATGTTGGAGCCAGTTTTCATGTCTTTGGTTATGCAAACGTGTTTATTAGATTATATTTCTTGTTAATAATAATGTTGTTTTAATTCTATATGGGTCATGCCTTGCTTTGGTCATGTGTTCTCTTATGGGTCAATGATTTTATTTATGCTGCAGTAGTTTATGTGTCGGGGGGTCAGTCTGTTATATCTGGAGTATTTCTCCTGTCTTATCCGGTGTCCTGTGTGAATTTAAGTATGCTCTCTCTAATTCTCTCTTTCTCTTTCTTTCTCTCTCTCTCTCAGAGGACCTGAACCCTAGAACCATGCCTCAGGACTACCTGACATGATGACTCCTTGCTCCTTGCAGTCCACCTGGCCGTGCTGCTGCTCCAGTTGAAACTGTTCTGCCTGCGGCTATGGAACCCTGACCTGTTCACCGGACGTGCTACCTGTCCCAGACCTGCTGTTTTCAACTCTCTAGAGACAGCAGGAGCGGTAGAGATACTCTCAATGATCGGCTATGAAAAGCCAACTGACATTTACTCTTGAGGTGCTGACTTGTTGCACCCTCGACAACTACTGTGATTATTATTATTTTACCACGCTGGTCATCTATGAACATTTGAACATCTTGGCCATGTTCTGTTATAATCTCCACCCGGCACAGCCAGAAGAGGACTGGCCACCCCTCATAGCCTGGTTCCTCTCTAGGTTTCTTCCTCGGTTTTGGCCTTTCTAGGGAGTTTTTCCTAGCCACCGTGCTTCTACACCTGCATTACTTGCTGTTTGGGGTATTAGGCTGGGTTTCTGTACAGCACTTTGAGATATCAGCTGATGTAAGAAGGGCTATATAAATGCATTTGATTTGATTTAATTTTAATTAGAGTATAGCAATGATGTTCTCGGCTCAATTACTTGCGGGCCTGGGCCCCCCCCTTCCATGTAGTCCCACCCCTCCCATGTAGTCCCACCCCTCCCATGTAGTCTCACCCCTCCCATGTAGTCTCACCCCTTCCATGTAGTCCCACCCCTCCCATGTAGTCCCACCCCTCCCATGTAGTCCCACCCCTTCCATGTAGTCCCACCCCTTCCATGTGGTCCCACCCTTCCCATGTAGTCCCACCCCTTCCATGTAGTCCCACCCCTCCCATTTGGTCCCACCGCTCCCATGTAGTCCCACCCCTTCCATGTGGTCCCACACCTCCCATGTGGGAGGATATACATTCAGGATGTAAGGCTTACTAGTTATGGCAAATGTTAGGAAGACCTGGTTATGTGTTCAGGTTTTCAATATTTCGTTGGAGTTTATGTATTTGCATGTGGCTGTGCATTATATGATACCTGAATAAGAACGAGGATCTGATCAATCCTATTGGTATTCTGGATCAATTATTGATCCAATGTAAGGGCTGTCTGAAGAGAGAGTGGACCAAAACGCAGCGGAGTTAGTGTTCATCATATTTAATGCAAACGGAACACTATACAATTACAAAACAAGAAACTGACAGCCAAACAGTCCTGTCAGGTGAAACACACTAACAGAAACAATTACCCACAAAACTCAAAGGAAAAACATGCTCCTTATGTGTGACTCCCAATCAGCAACAACGAGTTTCAGCTGTGCCTGATTGGGAGCCACACACGGCCCAAAACAAAGAAATACAAAAACATAGAAAAAGGAACATAGAACGCCCACCCAATGTAACACCCTGGCCTAACCAAAATAAAGAACAAAAAACCCCTCTCTATGACAGGGCATACAGTACCCCCCCCCCCCCCCCCCAAGGTGCGGACGCCGCAAAACCTGACACTGAAGGGGAGGGTCTGGGTGGGCCTTCTTACAGCGGCGGCTCAGGTGCGGGACGTGGCCTCTGCCCCACCCTTGGCGTCGCCCTCTTAGGTGGCGCACCTGGCCGCGCCGAAGGTCTGGTGGGCGACCCTGACTTCGCCCGGCTGGCGGGCGACCCTTGTTGCGCCCGGCTGGCGGACGACCCTGGCTGCGCCCGGCTGGCGGACGACCCTGGCTGCGCCCGGCTGGCGGCGATGGCTGATCCGGGCAGGCGGGCCACTCTGGCTGATCCGGGCAGGCGGGCCACTCTGGCTGATCCGGGCAGGCGGGCCACTCTGGCTGATCCGGGCAGGGCGGGCCACTCTGGCTGATCCGGGAAGGCGGGCCACTCTGGCTGATCCGGGGAAGGCGGGCCACTCTGGCTGATCCGGGCAGGCGGGCCACTCTGGCTGATCCGGGCCACTCTGGCTGATCTGGGCAGACGGGCCGCTCTGGCTGATCCTGACTGGCGGGCGGCTCTGGCGACTCCTGACTGGCGGGCGGCTCTGGCGACTCCTGACTGGCGGGCGGCTCTGGCGACTCCTGACTGGCGGGCGGCTCTGGTGACTCCTGACTGGCGGGTGAGATGAGACCCACTGGAGGCCTAGTCCTGGGAGGTGGCACAGGACGTACCAGGATGGGGAGACCCACTGGTGGCCTGGTCCTAGGAGGAGGCACAGGACAGACCAGGATGGGAGACCCACTGGTGGCCTGGACCTAGGAGGAGGCACAGGATGGACCAGGATGGGGAGACCCACTGGAGGCCTGGACCGAGGATGAGGCACAGGATAAACTGGGCTGTGGGGGAGCACTGGAGTTCTGGTATGTACGCTCGACATGCTTACTCCAGGCTGAATGCCCACTTTGGCCCGGCACGGGCGGAGAGCAGGCATTGGGCGAACTGGACCCTCCTGGAGACACAGTGCGCAGAGCCGGTGCAGGATACCCTGGCCCGAAAAGGCGCACTGGAGACCAGACGCGCTGAGCTGGCACAACCCATCCTGGCTCGATGCCTGCACTCACATGGCACTTGCGGGGGGCTGGCCTATAGCGCACCGGGCTATGAACGCGTACTGGGGACACCGTGCGCTTTACCGCATAACACGGTGCCTGACCAGTAGTGCGCTGCCTGCCGTAAGCACGGGGAGTTGGCCCAGAATTTCTTCCTGGTTCCGCCACACTCCCTGTGTGCCCCCCCATTTTGGGGCTGCCTCTCGTGCCTGTTGCGCTCCCTCTCTTCACACCAGCGCCTCTCAGCTATCGCCGCCTCGATCTCCCAATGCGGGCGGCGATACTCCCCAGCCTGAGCCCATGGTCCACCTTCGTCCAGTAATCCCTCCCATCTCCAGGAATCCTGAACGATCCTCTCCATTTTCTCAAAAGTCCATGAGTCCTTCTCCTGGTGCCTCTCCTTCCTCCGCTGCTTGGTCCGTTTTTGGTGGGTAATTCTGTAAGGGCTGTCTGAAGAGAGAGTGGACCAAAACGCAGCGGAGTTAGTGTTCATCATATTTAATTCAAACGGAACACTATACAATTACAAAACAAGAAACTGACAGCCAAACAGTCCTGTCAGGTGAAACACACTAACAGAAACAATTACCCACAAAACCCAAAGGAAAAACATGCTCCTTATGTGTGACTCCCAATCAGCAACAACGAGCTTCAGCTGTGCCAGAAGGTGCTCTTTGGTAAAAGGGGTGAATTGGTAATCAAAAAGAAAGGAGGACCAAGGCACTCTTCATATAATTAATTAAAATGCCTTTATTAGTATGGCATGTTCAATAGAAACAAGGTTTAAAAAAAATCTGACGCGTTTCGGCTGCATGGCCTTCGTCAGAGAGTACAAAGAAATAATACAATGTCCTCTTTTGAACAGCTTTTCCAATTAGCCCTAATTTGAAGAGGGAGTGGTTACAAAATTGATTGGACACACCTAGTAAGCAATACTATACACATTAAAAAGTGAAACACTGTAGCTGTGCCATCACAAAAAAAAATACAACTCCAAGCTAGAAGCACCAGAACACCCAGAAAGGTAGTTCCAACCCCAAACATGACTGGGAGAAGTGTCAAGAACAAGAAAGCAATATATTCCATAGTACACTAGAACACAACAAAACATGAACAACAACAGTCTAAACATAGCTGAGGGAAATTGAGCAATATGACCACTAGATGACAGCAAATGGACCGTTAGACCAAAGGGAAAGTTTTTGGATTTACAAACTACAGGCCACTAAATACCCTGGTTTAAATGAAGATATGGATTTCTCACCATTCCTGTAGGGTTGTGATAGGTCCATTTGCAGTAGACTAAACTTAGAACACTATCCAACCAAAAGCACAGAGACCTAAATAATGGTGAATTACACCTTCATTACTGTGAGACTTTAAAACTCTATAAACGTACACTCAGAACCAAAAAAGCACAGTACAACAGCAAGCAGCTGACACTAATTGAGGAGTCCATAAGCACAAACAACTTCTGGCAAAATTGAAAAAAAAAAAAATATATATATATATATATACACTGCTCAAAAAAATAAAGGGAACACTTAAACAACACATCCTAGATCTGAATGAAAGAAATAATCTTATTAAATACTTTTTTCTTTACATAGTTGAATGTGCTGACAACAAAATCACACAAAAATAATCAATGGAAATCCAATTTATCAACCCATGGAGGTCTGGATTTGGAGTCACACTCAAAATTAAAGTGGAAAACCACACTACAGGCTGATCCAACTTCGATGTAATGTCCTTAAAACAAGTCAAAATGAAGCTCAGTAGTGTGTGTGGCCTCCATGTGCCTGTATGACCTCCCTACAACGCCTGGGCATGCTCATGAGGTGGCGGATGGTCTCCTGAGGGATCTCCTTCCAGACCTGGACTAAAGCATCCGCCAACTCCTGGACAGTTTGTGGTGCAACGTGGCGTTGGTGGATGGAGCGAGACATGATGTCCCAGATGTGCTCAATTGGATTCAGGTCTGGGGAATGGGCGGGCCAGTTCATAGCATCAATGCCTTCCTCTTGCAGGAACTGCTGACACACTCCAGCCACATGAGGTCTAGCATTGTGTTGCATTAGGAGGAACCCAGGGCCAACCGCACCAGCATATGGTCTCACAAGGGGTCTGAGGATCTCATCTCGGTACCAAATGGCAGTCAGGCTACCTCTGGCGAGCACATGGAGGGCTGTGCGGCCCCCCAAAGAAATGCCACCCCACACCATGACTGACCCACCGCCAAACCGGTCATGCTGGAGGATATTGCAGGCAGCAGAACATTCTCCACGGCGTCTCCAGACTCTGTCACGTCTGTCACGTGCTCAGTGTGAACCTGCTTTCATCTGTGAAGAGCACAGGGCGCCAGTGGCGAATTTGCCAATCTTGGTGTTCTCTGGCAAATGCCAAACAGCCTGCACGGTGTTGGGCTGTAAGCACAACCCCCACCTGTCGACGTCGGGCCCTCATACCACCCTCATGGAGTCTGTTTCTGACCGTTTGAGCAGACACATGCACATTTGTGGCCTGCTGGAGGTCATTTTGCAGGGCTCTGGCAGTGCTCCTCCTGCTCCTCCTTGCACAAAGGCGGAGGTAGCGGTCCTGCTGCTGGGTTGTTGCCCTCCTACGGCCTCCTCCACGTCTCCTGATGTACTGGCCTGTCTCCTGGTAGCGCCTCCATGCTCTGGACACTACGCTGACAGACACAGCAAACCTTCTTGCCACAGCTCGCATTGATGTGCCATCCTGGATGAGCTGCACTACCTGAGCCACTTGTGTGGGTTGTAGACTCCGTCTCATGCTACCACTAGAGTGAAAGCACCGCCAGCATTCAAAAGTGACCAAAACATCAGCCAGGAAGCATAGGAACTGAGAAGTGGTCTGTGGTGTCCACCTGCACAACCACTCCTTTATTGGGGGTGTCTTGCTTATTGCCTATAATTTCCACCTGTTGTCTATTCCATTTGCACAACAGCATGTGAAATGTATTGTCAATCAGTGTTGCTTCCTAAGTGGACAGTTTGATTTCACAGAAGTGTGATTGACTTGGAGTTACATTGTGTTGTTCAAGTGTTCCCTTTATTTTTTTGAGCAGTATATATATATAAACAATAGGAATTAGTGATACAAAATGGTGACATATGGACAACCCATTTTAAAACACTCTACAACACCGTTCAAATTGACACAAACGCAGAACAACGCCAACTTCATGAGAAGTTGAATGGACTAGAAAAAGCTATAAAGGACAATCAAAATCCATTGGACTCCCCAATTACTGACCAGGAGCTCTATAAGAAACTTCAGGCCCACAAATTTAAAAAAGCATGCGGACCTGATGGCATCCTAAATGAGATGCTTAAACTTACTAGTGCAAAATTTCAATTGGCTATATTAAAACTGTTTAATATGATCCTGAGTGTAAGCTATTTCCCTGACATCTGGAATCAAGGACTCATAACCCCAATCTTTAAGAATGGAGACAAATTTGACCCTAACAATTACAGAGGCATTTGGGTGAACAGTAACCTGTGGAAAGTTTTCTGTAGTATTATAAATGTAAGAGTTCTAAACTTCCTTAATAAGCACAATGTCTTGAGTAAAAGCCAAATTGGATTTATACCAAAACATCGCACAACTGATCATATTTACACCCTACACACCCTGATAGAATAACATGTCCACCAAAATAATACCAAAATATACGCTTGCTTTATCGACTTCCAAAAAGCATTTGATTCTATTTGGCATACAGGACTGTTCTACAATGTTATTGAAAGTGGTATATGGGGTAAAACATATGACATAATTAAATCAATGTATACTGGCAATACGTGCAGCATTAAAATTGGCAAGAAAAGAACAGAATTCTTTAACCAGGGACGGGGCCTTCGTCAGGTTTGCAATCTGAGCCCTGCGCTCTTTACATCAACGAATTGGCCACTATTCAAGGTGTTAGTCTCCACAATTCAGAAGTTAAATGCCTACTCTTCGCAGATGACCTATGCCTGCTGTCACCCACAGCACATGGCCTACAGCAGAGGCTGGACCTGCTAGAGCAGTACTGCCAGACCTGGGCCCTGGCAGTAAACCCCAAAAATACTAAAATAATGATTTTCCAGAGAAGATCCAGATCTCAGGGAATTAGACCAAAGTTCTCAATTGGTACAAAATATATATAGTACTGTACACACTACAATTACTAAGGTTTAAAAATAAGCTCAACTGGACACCTTAATGAGGCAGTGAATGAACTGAGAGAGAAAGCACGCAGGGCATTCTACGCCATTAAAAAGCAAATTCAAATTGAAATACCTATTAAAATTTGGCTAAAACTAATTGAATATGTCATTGAACCAATTGCACTTTATGGCAGCGAGGTGTGGGGTCCACTTGCAAAACAAGATTTCATCAAATGGGACAAACACCCCATTGAAACCCTGCATGCAGAGTCCTGTAAGATTCTCCTACATATCCAGAGGAAAACTACAAACAATGCGTGCAGGGCAGAATTAGTCCAATATCCACTAATAATAAAAACTCAAAAAAGAGCAATTCAGTTTTGGAAAATTACAGTGACCGCCTCTCATATCATTACCAAGCCCTGCAATGCCAAGAGCTGAACAAAGAAAAGAGTCCCCTCATCCAGCTGGTCCTGGGGCTGAGTTCACTAACCTGTTCTACTAACACACTGAAGCCTCAGGACCAGAACATCCAATCAATCAGAATAAACCAAATTACAACACAGTCAAAACAAAACTACATTGCTTATTGGGAAACACAAGCACAAACACAAAGCAAAATGTAGTGCTATCTGGCCCTAAATCGACAGTACACCGTGGCTAAATATTCGACCATGGTTACTGATCAAAACCTTAGAAAAACCTTGACAAAGTACAGGCTCAGTGAGCACAGCCTTGCCATTGAGAAGGGTAGACACAGGAAAA
Source organism: Salmo salar (assembly GCF_965601325.2). Taxonomy (NCBI): domain Eukaryota; kingdom Metazoa; phylum Chordata; class Actinopteri; order Salmoniformes; family Salmonidae; genus Salmo; species Salmo salar. Next base: position 88,518,319 of record NC_138296.1, on the reverse strand, counting down.
CCTGGCTCCCTGTAGAGGAAAGGCTGTGCAGCCACTGCACAACAGCAGAACCTGAGACGGAGCTGCATTTCCTGGCAAAATGTCAAAAATATAAAACATTTAGAGAGTGTCATTTTCCCAAATTTGAAACCCTTATTCAAGGTTTCAAAGACCTCTCTGATGAGGATAGGCTACCCATCCTGTTGGGGAGGACGCAGAGAGCTGTGGGTTGGCAGCGCACTACATTGCTGCCTGCCATAAGTTGAGGGACAGTGTCTGACAGACCAATCATCCTGCATGTGCTCTACTGTATGCTTATTGTTATTGTTGAATGTATGGTTATTTTGACCCTTGGTTATTGTTGTTACTGTTGTCCCGTTCACAATTTTGATTCTCATTTTATTTATTTTGTATATTGTAAATATCCAAAATAAGCTTTGGCAATATGTACATTGTTACGTCATGGCAATAAAGCGAATTGAATTGAATTGCATTGAATTGAATTGAGAGAAAGAGAGAGAGAGAGAGAGAGAGAGAGAGAGAGAGAGAGAGAGAGAGATAGAGAAGAGAGAGAGAGAGAGAGAGAGAGAGAGAGAGAGAGAAAGACAGACAGACAGAGTGAGAGAGAGAGGGACAGAGAGTGAGAGAAAGAGAGACAGAGAGAGAGAGAGAGAGACAGAGAGAGAGAGGGACAGAGAGTGAGAGAAAGAGAGACAGAGAGACAGAGAGACAGGGACACAGAGAGAGAGAGACAGAGAGAAAGACAGACAGAGTGAGAGAGCGAAAGAGAGACACACAGAGAGAGAGAGAGAGAGAGAGAGAGAGAGAGAGAGAGAGAGAGAGTGAGAGAGAGACAGAGAGACAGAGAGACAGAGTGAGAGAGAGAGAGAGAGACAGAGTGAGAGAGAGAGAGAGAGAGAGAGAGAGAGAGTAATATTACACAGTTAATTAATAGATCATCACTCACACACAGACATGGCTTCATAGTTGTTCATAGTTTATTATCATAGTTTGTCATAGTTTCTAATCATACTTTCTAATCATACTTTCTAATCATACTTTCTAATCATAGTTTCTAATCATAGTTTTTTATCATAGTTTCTAATCATAGTTTCTAATCATAGTTTTTAATCATAGTTTTTAATCATAGTTTCTAATCATAGTTTCTAATCATAGTTTTTAATCATAGTTTCTAATCATAGTTTCTAATCATAGTTTTTAATCATAGTTTTTAATCATACTTTCTAGTCTGAGAGGTTTTGATATAAAACGAGGGTCAAATAGAACCTAAGAGGGCAGAAGCTATTGTCTACAAACAGTATGAGAAAAAACAATGGCTACCGCTTAATGGATAAATAGCCTTCATTTTTAATACCATTCTAAAATAATATATATCTATATACAAACATCACATTGAATATTCAACTCACCTTCAAAAAGTTCCATGAGGAAGAAAGATTCCCAGATGATCTTTTAGATGTTCTGTCTTCAGGATGTTCTGGGTTGACGGCTGTTGGAGAGGAGCTGTTGAGTGAGCTGGGGCCTTTTGAGGCCCTGCCTCTGGGAGCCTGTCAGCTTGTGACATGATGAGAGAGTGAAAGAAGGCCTACCTGTAAGGTATTTTGTGATATTTTGTGCTACAAACATACTTCTATTTGAAGAGGTTTTCGACCATTCAGGGACCTAATCTCAAACACTCATGAAAACATGAAAAACATTTTTGTCTACACATGCTCGCTTCGAGGCAAATAACACTGAAACGTGCATTACAGCACCAGATGCTCCGGAAGAATGTGTGATCACACTCTCCGCAGCCGATGTAAGACCTTTAAACAGGTCAACATTCACAAGGCCACAGGGCCAGATGGATTACCAGGACATGTACTCTGAGCATGGGGTGACCAACTGGCAAGTGTCTTCACTGACATTTTTTACAACCTCTCCCTGTCCGAGTCTGTAATACCAACATGTTTCAAGCAGACCAACATAGTCCCTGTGCCCAAGAACACTAAGGTAACCTACTGACCCATAGCAATCACATCTGTAGCCATGAAGTACTTTGAAAGGCTGGTCATGGCTCACATTAACACCATTATCCCAGAAACCCTAGACCCACTCCAATTTGCATACCGCCCCAACAGATCTACACTGCCCTTTGCCACCTGGACAAAAGGAACACCTATGTGAAAATGCTATTCATTGACTACAGCTCAGCATTCAACACCATAGTGCCCTCAAAGCTCATTAATAAGCTAAGGACCATGGGACTAAACACCTCCCTCTGCAACTGGATCCTAAACTTCCTGATGGGCCGCACCCATATGGAAAGGTTAGGTAACAACACATCCGCCACGCTGATCCTCAACACAGGGGCCCCTCAGGGGTGCGTGCTCAGTCCACTCCTGTAATCCCTGTACTCCCTGTACACTAAAGACTGCAAGGCCAGGCATGACTCCAACACCATCATTAAGTTTGACGATGACACAACAGTGGTAGGCCTGATCACCGACAATGACGAGACAGCCTATAGGGAGGAGGTCAGAAAACTGGCCAGACAACAATCTCTCCCTCAACGTGATCAAGACAAAGGAGATGATTGTGGACTACAGGAAAAAGAGGACCGAGAACGCCCCCATTCTCGTCGACATGGCTGCAGTGGAGCAGGTTGAGAGTTTCAACCAAACTAACATGGTCCAAGCACACCAAGACAGCCGTGAAGTGGGCACAAAAAAACCTATTCCACCTCAGCAGACTGAAAAGATTTGGCATGGGTCCTCAGATCCTCAAATGGTAATACAGCTGCACCATCGAGAGCATCCTGACTGGTTGCATCACTGCCTGGTGTGGCAACTGCTCGGCCCCGACCGCAAGGCACTACAGAGGGTAGTGCGAACGGCCCAGTACATCACTTCCTGCCATCCATGACCTCAATACCAGACGGTGTCAGAAGAAGGCCCTAAAAATTGTCAAAGACTCCAGCCACCCTAGTCATAGACTGTTCTCTCTGCTACCGCACGGCAAGCGGTAACGGATCGCCAAGTCTAGGTCCAAGAGGCTTCTGAACAGCTTCAACACCCAAGCCATAAGACTCCTGAACATCTAATCAAATGGCTACCCAGACTATTTGCATTGCCACCAGCTCTCCCCCTCTTTTACACAGCTGCTACTCTCTGTTGTTACCATCTATTCATAGTCACTTTAATAACTCTACCTACATGTACATATTACCTCAACTAACCGGTGCCCCCGCGCATTGACTCTGTACTGGTACCGCTCTGTATATACAGTTGAAGTTGGAAGTTTACATACACTTAGGATGGAGTCATTAAAACTCGTTTTTCAACCACTCCAAATATTTCTTGTTAAAACCTGTTAGGGATAGGGGGCAGTATTTTCACGGCCGGATAAAAAATGTACCCGATTGAATCTGGTTACTACTCCTGCCCAGAAACTAGAATATGCATATAATTAGTAGATTTGGATAGAAAACACTCTAAAGTTTCTAAAACTGTTTGAATGGTGTCTATGAGTATAACAGAACTCATATGGTAGGCCAAAACCTGAGAAGATTCTATACAGGAATTGCCCTGTCTGACCATTTCTTGTCCTTCTAGGGCATCTCTATAAAAAATACAGCATCTCTGCTGTAATGTGACATTTTCTAAGGCTTCCATTGGCTCTAGGAAGGCGCCAGAAAGTGGAATGATAGCCCTGCAGTCTCTGGGCGAAAAACAGCAGGGGTTTTGTAGTGGTCCTTCTGAGGACAGTGACACTGGTGCGCGCGTGCACGAGACGACTTTTTTCTTTCACTGTCTCCCGGTTGGAATATTATCGCTATTTTACGAGAAAAATCGCATAAAAATTGATTTTAAACAGCATTTGACATGCTTCGAAGTACGGTAATGGAATATTTTGACATTTTTTGTCACGAAACGCGCCGGCGCGTCACCCTTCGGATAGTTACCTGAACACACGAACAAAACGGAGCTATTTCAATATAACTATGGATTATTTTGAACCAAAACAACATTTGTTGTTGAAGTAGAAGTCCTGGGAGTGCATACTGACGAAAAATAGCAAAGGTAATCCAATTTTTCTTATAGTAAATCAGAGTTTTGTGAGTGCCAAACTTGGTGGGTGTCAAAATAGCTAGCCGTGATGGCCGGGCTATGTACTCAGAATATTGCAAAATGTGCTTTCACCGAAAAGCTATTTTAAAATTGGACACCGCGATTGCTTAAAGGAGTTCTGTATCTATAATTCTTAAAATAATTGTTATGTTTTTTGTGAACGTTTATCGTGAGTAATTTAGTAAATTCACCGGAAGTTTTCGGTGGGTATGCTAGTTCTGAGCATCACATGCTAATGTAAAAAGCTGGTTTTTGATATAAATATGAACTTGATTGAACAAAACATGCATGTATTGTATAACATAATGTCCTAGGATTGTCATCTGATGAAGATCATCAAAGGTAGTGCTGCATTTAGCTGTGGTTTTGGTTTTTGTGACATATATGCTTGCTTTGAAAATGGCTGTGTGATTATTTTTGGGAGGGTACTCTCCTGACATAATCTAATATTTTGCTTTCGCTGTGAAGCCTTTTTGAAATCGGACAATGTGGTTAGATTAACGAGAGTCTTAGCTTTAAAATGGTGAAAAATAGTCATATGTTTGAGAAATTGAAGTTGTAGCATTTTTGAGGTATTTGTAATTCGCGCCACTCTATACTATTGGATATTGGTGAGGCGTTCCGCTAGCGGAACATCTGTCCCTAACAGGTTGTTTTGGCAAGTCGGTTAGGACATCTTCTTTGTGAATGGCACAAGTCATTGTTCCAACAATTGTTTACACACAGATAATTTAACTTATAATTCGCAGTATCACAGTTTCAGTGGGTCTGAAGTTAACATACACTAGGTTGACTGTTCCTTTAAATAGCTTGGAAATTTCCAGAAAATTAAGTCAGGGCTTTAGAAGCTTCTGATAGGCTAACTGACATCATTTCCGTTGAACCCGTGGATGTATATCAAGGCCTACCTTCAGACTCATTGCCTCTTTGCTTGACATCATGGGAAAATCAAAGGAAATCAGCCAAGACCTCATAAAAAAAATTGTAGACCTCCACAAGTCTGGTTCATCCTTGGGAGCAATTTCAAAACGCCTGAAGGTATCATGTTCATCTGTACAAACAATAGTACGCAAGTATAAACACCATGGGACCACGCAGCCGTCATACCGCTCAGGAAGGAGACACATTCTGTCTCCTAGAGATGAACGTAATTTGGTGCGAGAACTGCAAATCAATCCCAGAACAACAGCAAAGGACCTTGTGAAGATGCTGGAGGAAACAGGTACAAATGTATCAATATCCACAGTAAAATGAGTCCTATATCGACATAACCTGAAAGGCTGCTCAGCAAGGAAGAAGCCACTGCTCCAAAACTGCCATAAAAAAAGCTACACTATGGTTTGCAACTGCACATGGGGACAAAGATCATACTTTTTGGAGAAATGTCCTCTGGTCTGATGAAACAGAAATAGAACTGTTTTGCCATAATGATCATTGTTGTGTTTGGAGGAAAAAGGGGGAGGCTTGCAAGCCAAAGAACACCATCCCAACCGTGAAGCATGGGGGCGGCAGCATCATGTTGTGGGGGTGCTTTGCTGCAGGAGGGACTTGTGCATAAAATAGATGGCATCATGAGCAAGTAAAATTATGTGGATATATTGAAGCAACATCTCAAGACATCAGTCAGGAAGTTAAAACTTGGTCGCAAATGGGTCTTCCAAATGGACAATGACCCCAAGCATGCTTCCAAAGTTGTGGCAAAATGGCTTAAGGACAACAAAATCAAGGTATTGGAGTGGCCATCACAAAGCCCTGACCACAATCCAATAGAAAATGTGTGTGCAGAACTGAAAAAGCATGTGCGAGCAAGGAGGCCTACAACCTGACTCAGTTACATCTGCTCTGTAAGGAGGAATGGGCCAGAATTCACCCAACTTATTGTGGGAAGCTTGCGGAAGGCTACCCGAGACGTTTGACCCAAGTTCAACAATTTAAAGGCAATGCTACCAAATACTAATTGAGTGATGAAAGAAATAAAAGCTGAAATAAATCATTCTCTCTACTATTATTCTGACATTTCACAATCTTAAAATAAAGTGGTGATCCTAACTGACCTAAAACAGGGAATTCCTACTAGGATTAAATGTCAGGAATTGTGAAAAACTGAGTTTAAATGTACTTGTCTAAGGTGTATGTAAATTTCCGACTTCAACTGTAGTCTCGCTGTTGTTATTTTATTTTTTATTCTTATCCGTATTTTTTTAAACTGCATTGTTGGTTACGGGCTCGTAAGTAAGAATTTCACTGTAAGGCATGTGACTAATAAAATTGGATTTGATTTGATTTAAAGAATGTGAATTTGGTCATAAAAATATGCATGAAAATAAAGATGCTTAAAATATGTGACATTTTGTAGAGATTTTTGCACACTATAGGGGCCACCTGGGCCTTGTTCTGGTAAATGTCTGTAAAGATAGGTTGGTATAAGATATCTGCTCCATTTTTGGGGCCCATGTTGACAAGATGTTGGGGAGTCACTGGAAAGGAATATTGACCATCCGAGCATCTCAGTGCACATCTCAATAAACACAATAGGTGTTTTGCTACATTTCAGTCTTCTGTGAAGTACTTATAGTGTTATATTGGGATGCAAACTCAAAAAATAATCATTTAAACTATATCTGACATGTTACTGTTCTTTTTTAAGCCCCTAACCATGTGTGTGAAGTATATACTTTTGTTTCACAATAGATTTGTTTAAGACCACCAAGAAACACTCTGTGTGCCCCTGATTTAGCCCACTTCAGTAAAAGGTTATTAAGGGGGTGAAATGGATCTGTTGAGGTCAGCATTGAAATGGGCCCATGTTCCATAAAAACAGTACAATAACCCTTTCAAAGTGGAGGGTGTGATTGACGGAGACATACACTGTACATTCCATCCTTGGACACCCCGGACATCCTCGGACATTCCCAGAGGTCCTCACTTCGAGAAAAAAAAACAATTGTTTGTGGGGGACCCTTATGTACATATAGTGGCCTACTGTGTAAGGGCCAACCTATTCATATTTATATGGATTTAATGAGAGCTCTTTTTAAAAAGGCTAAAGGTTAGACAGGTTAAAAAAAAAACATTGGTTCATAAACACATATTTACACGTTCACACCAATGGGGGGGGACAGAGGTCTGAACATCCTCGTAGGCCCCTGGACACAACTGTTATTTTCACGTCTGCTCCCGCTCTTCCCCCCTCTGGCGCTAGAGGGCGCCAGGCTGCCCTGCATCACTCACTCCTATCATCTATTACGCACACCTGCCTTCCCTCGTCACGCGCATCAGCAATATTGGACTCACCTGGACTGACCCATCACCTGTTTATTTCCTCCCCTATATTTGTCAGTTCCCCGCTGCTGCATTGATTGTCTTTTGTTTGTGTTACTTGTTTACTGACGCTGTTCCTGTCTCGTTCCATGTCCGTTATTTATTAAAGGTTTTACTCCCCGTACCTGCTTCGTCTCTCCAGCATCATCCATTGTGACAGAATGCAGCAGCCATCACACGAAGCATCGGGGAGTACTGGCGTTCCGGTTGGTATGGTGACATCGGCTCTGGGTTGCCATCGATGGAACCGGGGGTGCCTAAGCCAGCCCGTCGGGCGTCCACGCCCTGGCTGGCTCGAGAGGTTTCGTTGCCTTGGTTGGCTCGGCAGGTTTCCATCCCACGTCACGCTCCGCTGGATTGTCGGGTTCCTTCTCTGCAGCGGGATCGACAGGCGTCTTGCCTCAGCCAGATTGTCGGGCTTCCATGCCTCAGCCGTCTCGCCAGGCTCTCACGCTCCTGCCGGCTTGTCCAGCGCCCATGTCTCGGCCGGTTCGCCCAAGTGGGATGCCGGGTGGCGTCCCTAGAGGAGGGGGTACTGTCATGTCTGCTCCCGCTCTTCCCCCCTCTGGTGCTAGAGGTTCGCCAGGCTGCCCTGCATCACTCACTCCTATCTCATTACGCACACCTGCCTTCCCTCTTCACGCGCATCAGCAATATTGGACTCACCTGGACTCTCATCGTCTGTTTATTACCTCCCCTATATTTGTCAGTTCCCCACTGCTGCATTGATTGTCTTTTGTTTGTGTTACTTGTTTGCTGAAGCTGTTCCTGTCTCGTTCCATGTCCGTTATTTATTAAATGTTTTACTCCCCGTACCTGCTTCGTCTCTCCAGCGTCATCCCTTGTGACAGTTTTTCAGACAGTTGTTTTTAGAGACACACCACACACGCTCAGACACACACACATCCACCAGGACCGCTTGGCTCTTGTGTAGAGATAGAGAGAAACAGATCGAGGAGACAGACAGAGAGGCGGTATTTAATTCATTGAAGGTAAATTACATTTGAAACCCTTTTTATTTTCTTCAAAAATGTTACTACATATTACAATCATTAAAAAGTGTACTATGCAATATTAAACTATAAAAATGTTTTTTTACAAAACATTTCTATTAATCATGCAAATTCTTATACAATACTAGACATTTACTACACGTTAAATGTTTATATGTATAAATATGTTTTGGTGGACTGTTTTTTAAATGTGTTTGATCCTTTTCAGGGGTCCTTCTCTCTCTCTGCTTTTTTCCTGCCACCAAGCCTCACACACCCAGAGGGCCAGAGGAAGAGCTGTCATTCATTAAATGTAAAATAAAATTAAAAACCCTTTTTATTTTCTTCAAAAACGTAACTACGAAAATGCCTACATATTGCAATTATTATTTTGTTGTAGGAAATACTGTTTTTTAAATGCATTCTTAGAGAGAAGTATTTGCTCCTATTCAGGGGACCTCTCTCTCTCTGTACCTCTCTGCATGTAACCTGACCCAACCATACAGCCTGCCTCTCTCTCTCTCTCTCTCTCTCTCACACACACACACACACACACACACACACACACACACACACACACACACACACACACCACACACACACACACACACACACACACACACAGTCACGCCCTGACCTTAGAGATCCTTTAAATTCTCTATTTGGTAGGTCAGGGTGTGACTAGGGTGGGAAATCTATGTTTATATTTCTTTGTTGGCCGAGTATGGTTCCCAATCAGAGGCAGCTGTCTATCGTTGTCTCTGATTGGGGATCATACTTAGGCAGCCCTTTTTCCTACAGTCAGTTGTGGGGTCTTGTCTTTTGTGTTGCATGTGTTTGCACTCCTAGCTTTACGTTCGTTGTATTGTTTTTTGGTGGTACATTTAAAATTAAAGAAAATGTAAGCCTACCACGCTGCACCTTGGTCTTCATTGAACGACGGACGTAACACACACACACACACACACACACACACACACACACACACACACACACACACACACACACACACACACACACACACACACACACACACACACACACACACACACACACACACACACACACACACAGACACACACACACACACAGAGACACACAGACACACACACACCCCCTTGGAGGAAGAGAGCTGTCATTCCTTAAATGTAAATTATTTTTAAAACCCTTCATTTTATTCTAAAACTTTTGTACCTAATTGAATAAAAATTATTATTAACAAAACTACACATTAATACCCATTAAATGTTTATATGTATAAATATTTTGTTGTAGGGAAGACTGCTATTTTAAAAGTTTTTTTGAACTTTTCAGGGCCCTCGTCTGCTTGTAACCTCTGACCCAAACCATGCATCCTTGCCTGGCCTCAACGGTGGATATACAGAGGGTCAGAGGAAGAGAACTGTCATTCATTAAAGGTAAATTATTTTTAAAAACCCTTTATTTTGTATTCTAAAACTTCAGTACATAATTGCATACATATTACAATTATTGAACAATACTGCACTTTACTACACAATACATGTTTATATGCATAATTTATATTTAATTCCTCTTAGAGAAAAAGGCCTTGGGAAAGGCCTATTGTAACCCAACACCCCCATCAGTCTCCAAATCCCTATCTTCAAGCTGTGAGCGCCTCAGACAATGCCTCTTCCACACTGGATCTCCAGGGCCTTCCAGGTTTGGGTATGTTTTCTTTTCCATGATAGACCAACCTTCTTGCTGTTAAGCTCAAGTTATGTCTTGAGGACAGAATGGACCATCTACGTAAATGTTCACGGTGGTGGAAAAACTGCTGGACTTATTTCATCATATCAAACACTTTAAAATAATCTCACCTGAAGCTAAAGACAGGCACAAAATAATTGATTTCTGTGTATGCTTTTGAAGATACATACTAGAAGATACAATTGTCACTTTTGGAGTCTGGACTATATGCGACTGAAGAGATTCTTGACTTTCAAATCATCTGGCCCGCAGACGTCCTCTTCCAATGCGTACCCAGGCAGGGATGTTCCACTCAGGGCCTGTACGATCTGATATAGAGCAAATCTTATCTTAAGCCGTTCTGTCAAGCGAAATGCAGAAGAAAGTGGCTTAAGATGGTTTTGTCATTGTGTCCCAGACATGAATTGGTCTAGGAGACATGTTTTATGTAGTTTATCTGTGTTAGACTTGGCACAGGACAAGTCTAACTCTTACGTATACTCAGGCAGACCTACCTCGTAAATTACTTTTTCATATACAAGATACACAGCAGCTCCATAAGTTCACTACAGAAATTCCCAACTGTTTAACATTTTTCAAACACATTTTCTTTCAGTTGAACAAGGTCACCACACATCAATCAGGCCATTACTTTTTATTTCAAACACTTGCTTTACTTTGAAGAAACAGCTGCACTATCGTGTTACATAAGCACAGCATAAATAGCATGAGGACATCCGGACAGGATGTCCTTAAAAGGACAGAAACACAGGACAGGAAGAGCTTATCAATCACTTTTTGACAGCAACCGTCTACCATATTCTCTCTTGCACCATTTTATTATTATGAACTATTTTAACATGATGGACTATTTTAACATTACAGTTTTTTACAATCGCTAGGACCCATTTCTCAATACTTAGGTCACTTTTTCAAAACTCTTCACACAGCTCTCCTAACCAACTTTCAGCTTGGCACAGCAGTTAATTTCTCATCCAAAATGCACTAAAACTACCAAAACACTTCATACATGTCTCAAATCAACTCATTCTTCCATAACACTAGCAAAGGTTGTCACCCAACAAGCACACTGTCACTCATAAAACAACGACCTAAACAACACTAACAACAGGTAGCACTACACAATGTTTTCTTTACAAAACAATGACACCTCTCTACTGTTTAGAATTCACTGCAGTATATGTTACAGGAACGACACCTCTCTACTGTTTAGAATTCACTGCAGTATATGTTACAGGAATGACACCTCTCTACTGTTTAGAATTCACTGCAGTATATGTTACAGGAATGACACCTCTCTACTGTTTAGAATTCACTGCAGTATATGTTACAGGAATGACACCTCTCTACTGTTTAGAATTCACTGCAGTATATGTTACAAGAATGACACCTCTCTACTGTTTAGAATTCACTGCAGTATATGTTACAGGAATGACACCTCTCTACTGTTTAGAATTCACTGCAGTATATGTTACAGGAACGACACCTGTCTACTGTTTAGAATTCACTGCAGTATATGTTACAGGAATGACACCTCTCTACTGTTTAGAATTCACTGCAGTATATGTTACAGGAATGACACCTCTCTACTGTTTAGAATTCACTGCAGTATATGTTACAGGAATGACACCTCTCTACTGTTTAGAATTCACTGCAGTATATGTTACAGGAATGACACCTCTCTACTGTTTAGAATTCACTGCAGTATATGTTACAGGAATGAATCAGACATGATGCAATACGCTTCAATATGTTTTATGTCATTTTTTGGCATTGAGTGATTCCAAAATACAGGAATTTGGATATACACCATCTACCGATATAGATACAGTAGCAATGCTAGTCAACCCTGTCTTCTGCATTTGGCCACAGGGTCTCATCCACATCACATTTTATGTCATCTTGGACAATACACCTAGGAAAGAATATTTTGGCATGTCTGGTCCATCCCTGGCAATCTTCTGCAGATATGTCCAGGCATCCAGCATTGCGTCCAGGAGGGACATTTGATTATGTGAATGGTGGTCATAAACCTTCTACCTCCATGAGAAAAATAATTCCTCTATGGGGTTGAGGAATGAAGAGTAAGGAAGGAGGAAAAGTGACACCATCCTGGGATGGGCTGCACACCACTCTGTGACCGCACGGGAGTGGTGAAATGACACATTGTCCCATTCAATTACAAACGTTGGCCGATTTGGCCTCACTGCAACCCTTTCCTCACCTGGCACAACCCTTCCATAGAGGTCATCCAGGAATGAAATGAGATGCTCGGTGTTGTACGGCCCAATTAGCGGTTTGTGTAACAGCAATCCATCAGAGGATACTGCTGCACACATTGTGATGTTGGTACCCCTCTGGCCCGGGACATCCACTGTGGCTCTTTTCCCAATCACATTCCTTCCTCGCCGCCGTGTTTTGGCCAAGTTGAAACCAGCCTCATCCACAAAGATGAATATGTGTGGTGTTTGCCTGGCTTCAATCTCCATGACTCTCTAAAATAAATCCACAAGGCAACATAAGAGTTAGGCTATTACGGTAGTTTACATTATACATAAAAACATGCCATTATGTGCCTCTGCCCTGTTTGGTTTACTTCAAAATCAGTTCTGTATTTTATAGTCATCTTACCTGGATTTATTGGTTCCTGAGTTGCTTGTCTCGTTCAGAGTTCCTCTCAAAGGGGACAGTGTACAACTGCTTCATCCTGACTTGATGTTGTTTCAGGACTCTAGAAATAGTTGTTATGCTTACATTGTGAATATTTCCAAATGTAATATTGCCTGCCAACACTTGTCCCGAATCTCTGTGAGTTTTATGTCATTGTTTCTGATGACCACAGTAGTGAAAATCCTACCTCTCCAGCCTGTGGGAGGTAACCGTTGGGTCCTAAGTAGAAATACAAAAACAATTACACACAAGTAAGTTTGGAGGCTTTGCTCAATTTACTTCTGTAATGTTTCAGTCAGATGCCCTTGCAGAACGCACATCTTACCTGTTGTTTTGCCAGAAATTTCTCACAATAGATGCCACTGTTGAGAGTAGCAGATTTGGCTGCACTCTCAGACCAGCCTCTTTCATTGATAGACCATGATTTATTACATGATCAATTATAGTAGCCCTAATCTCATCTGAGAATACAGCTCTTGATCTTCCTCTCAGTCTTCTTCCACCATGCATACGTACTCCTCTTCCTCTCCCTCTCCCAGACACTCTTCTTCCTCTGTCAGCCACTTCTCTATCTCTGTCTGGGTCCATGTTTACATTACAGTACAGCATTATTCCTAAAATGCCCCCTTTTGTATAGATGGTAATGTAATTGAAAGACTAACACCTGGGTAGGTGTTCAGTTACAATGGGAATCAGCTGTGGTTGGTCTAATTGTTTTGATTGTATTTCATTTTTTAGATTTGGAATATATTTCAATACGGTATTACTGTAGAAATGTAGCAAATGAATGTCTTATGTTAGGTTTTGAACTTAAGTTTAACAATTTTGAAAAGCGTATGTAAACATGTGCAAATTGGCCTGTAGGTACATAGAGTTTTGGTGGTGGTTGTGTCTGAGTGAGAAAAGAATTCATGCAATTTGAAAGATATAGTCATTGAATGCATTTTGTTCCAAAGCAATGAAAAATGATCCACAGTTTAGCCCACATAGACTGCTGTTGTGCTCACTGTGTGAAGAGTTTTGAAAAAGTGACTAGCGATTGTAAAAAAACTTACAGAGATAGGAGTTTATTATTCATGAGATTATTTGCTTACTGTGTCTGTGTGTGTGTATATGTTTATGTGTGTGTGTGTGTGTGTGGTGTGTGTGTGTGTGTGGTGTGTGTGTGTGTGTGTGTGTGTGTGTGTGTGTGTGTGTGTGTGTGTGTGTGTGTGTGCGTGCGTGCGTCTATCCTACGGCCTAAATGACAGGTTGAGATTTCTTGCTATGGGCAATACAGTACAAAACCAGATAAGGCTTCTGACAGCACACAAGGTGACAAGTCTTCCTACAGTTAAAAGGCTTTGTCCAACAAGGGCTTAATAGTATATGCAGATTCTAGATTTTAATTGGGATTAAGTAAATGATTCAATGCTGACTTTTTCTGTTCTCTGAGAGATGGTAGAGAGACTATTGGTGGTAGAGAGACTATTGATGGTAGAGAGACTATTGATGGTAGAGAGACTATTGATGGTAGAGAGACTATTGGTGGTAGAGAGACTATTGATGGTAGAGAGACTATTGATGGTAGAGAGACTATTGGTGGTAGAGAGACTATTGATGGTAGAGAGACTATTGGTGGTAGAGAGACTATTGGTGGTAGAGAGACTATTGATGGTAGAGAGACTATTGGTGGTAGAGAGACTATTGATGGTAGAGAGACTATTGATGGTAGAGAGACTATTGGTGGTAGAGAGACTATTGATGGTAGAGAGACTATTGGTGGTAGAGAGACTATTGATGGTAGAGAGACTATTGATGGTAGAGAGACTATTGATGGTAGAGAGACTATTGATGGTAGAGAGACTATTGCCTCATGTTCTTGCACACAAAATTATACACATTAGTTGTGACAGGGGAAATGTATCTCCTTCCTTCAGCCAAATACAGATTTCAGGAGAAAATAAAATCGGATGATATTTTTTTACTGAAACTTGAGTGATGGGGAATTCACATTCAAGTTTCAAGTTTATTGTCCCAGAGGGCAGTTGGTGTTGCAGCAAAGGAACATAATAAACCACATTGAACATATGAATTCCACATGAATTGCAATGACATAGTTATAAGCAATTCTATGAGGGGAAAGAGTTTGAGTTTCACCATTCGAGTCAACTCTGAAATTGTGAGCACAAACACATGGCCCAATATGGACTGTTGTATTAGCCAAATCTCTAAAACGTGATTGTGCACTGTGACTCTGTTGTTTTTCCCACTAAAATTATAAAAAATTATGCAAACTCACCCATTTACCTATGAATGAATTTATTCATGCAAAGATTCATTCATGCATCCATCCATCCATTCATGATTTCCGAATGACCATTGAGCTCCTCCACGTGGAGAAGTAGCGGGGTCATCACCATTAGTAGTTCTCTCTCGCCCTCTAGTGGAACATTTTTGTCCACATTTATCACTCTATTGTGTCGTGCGTGCATAGAGAACGGTGTAATTGCAGACAGCAAATGGGGGCGTTTTCTAATATAGGCGTTTCTTGATATCAAGTTACACCTATTGACCACAGTCTCCTAACCTGCCACGCTAATTCACCTAACCTGCCACGCTCATTATCCTAACCTGCCACGCTCATTATCCTAACCTGCCACGCTCATTATCCTAACCTGCCATGCTATTTATCCTAACCTGCCACCTTAGTTATCATAATCTGCTATGTAAACAAATCATCTGTGTCTGGAAACCAACCGTCTCATAACACCGGAACTGACCACGGAAACTGACCACAAACACACCAAGAAACGCCCCGGATTTCGGTCTGCAATTACTCCCTATTCCACGCACACAACTCCTCTCACCGGCTGGACCTTGATTTAATTTTCATTGTTAATTGTATTATTTTTCTTTGAAGATATTTTTATCCATAAGATGAAGTGGGCGGAGAACAAACCACTCTACATTGTTTAAGATAGAACTTAAATATTAGTTTGAAATGATGAGTAAATGTAAAAAACAAAAACGTTTTGACAAATGTAAAATGTAGTTTTACATGAAATACCCCTGTCTACGTTTGGTTTATGTACTCTTGTCTGTATATTTCTGTTTCAGAATTTGTGCTGTTGCTCATAATAATAATAAAACCCTCACCGGCATCTGACGTATAAACAAAAATGGCGGCGCCCATGTTACAATGGAGACTGTTGTCGGTGACTAATTCAGTCGAAATATAAAACGATTATTTAATCGATTGTTGATATTGTTACGCATTATAAAGCCTACATGATAAAGGTAAGCGTCCTTCTTTTCAGATTTTAGACAACCTACGTTTGACATGCGTGTGTTTTGGATTGATTGAACGGTCAGGGAGTGCTAGCTAACGTTAGCTGAAGTTAGTTTTACCAAGTAAGTTAGCTACAGTAGCTAGCTTGCAACTTCGGCCTGAAAGGTAGTTAGGTAACGTTAGCTTACAACAACGTTATTTAGCACAAGCTTTCAACTGTGGTCAGAGAGATCAAATAGATATTGTCAAATCTGTTATTTCTTCCATGTAGGTCATCCATGCCCCTCATCCGTAAACAACTGTTAGCTACCTAGCTCTGTAGCTATAGTTAGGTCATTTAAACGTTCATTTAATATTATGAATTCAATGGCTACTACCACGACTTATTTATTAGTTTAACTTCCAAAACAGTTTCTAGCTACTGTAAAATAAGATAGATGACAACTTTAGCCAGCTAACTAGCAACCGATTTCTTCATCATATATGACAATACTTTACACCATTAATTCATGCTGTCTTCGCTGTGAATCATCCCGTTTTCATCCGCCTCCTTTGCCAGTCTTCTAGTTCAGCGGGTCCATCATCCTCTTCTCACCAGATGAAGGAAAACAACCACCCCGCCAGTGGTCAGGCCTTCCTTGACCATATCAAGCCATGCTGGTACTGGGACAAGAAGGACCTGGCCCACACCCCGTCCCAGTCTGAGGGCCTGGACCCAGCCACAGAGGCCCGGTACCGCAGGGAGGGGGCCCGGTTCATCTTCGATGTCGGGACCAGACTCGGACTGTATCCTTTTACACGCAACGTTTGACACAGTCATGTCATAGCCTCGTCATCTTGTTGATCATTTTCTGGGTGTCAGAAAGTTAGCGAGATTTTTTGATTTCACCTAAAGTAATGTAGCTTTGTCGAGTTTCACCCTTAACTCTGTCATCAGACATTATGACACCTTGGCAACAGGTATCATCTACTTCCATCGTTTCTACATGTTTCACTCTTTCAAACAGTTCCCCAGATATGTGAGTATTTTGGTAAAGAATTTTGTGTTGTGTACTGAACCGGTCACATTTTACATTTTACACAAACTCTTATCCAAAGCGGCTTACAATGCTACACTTGTACAATAATTTGCCTTCAACATTCAAAATAATTGTACACGGTCATGTTGTCAACTTCAATCTCAGTGGCGCATTCTTAGAGGTACTGCCTAATATCTTGGTATTAAATAGTGTGAGACCTGTGTATTATATATCTACAGGTGGTACTGCATAATATCTTGGTATTAAATAGTGTGAGACCTGTGTATTGTATATCTACAGGTGGTACTGCATAATGTCTTGGTATTAAATAGTGTGAGACTTGTGTATCTACAGGTGACAGGTGGTACTGCTTAATGTCTTGGTATTAAATCTTGTGAGACCTGTGCATCTACAGGTGACAGGTGGTACTGCTTAATGTCTTGGTTTTAAATAGTGTGAGACCTGTATATCTACAGGTGACAGGTGGTACTGCATAATGTCTTGGTATTAAATAGTGTGAGACCTGTGTATTGTATATCTACAGGTGACAGGTGGTACTGCATAATGTCTTGGTATTAAATAGTGTGAGACCTGTGTATCTACAGATGACAGGTGGTACTGCATAATGTCTTGGTTTTAAATAGTGTGAGACCTGTATATCTACAGATGACAGGTGGTACTGCATAATGTCTTGGTTTTAAATAGTGTGAGACCTGTATATCTACAGGTGACAGGTGGTACTGCATAATGTCTTGGTATTAAATGGTGTGAGACCTGTGTATCTACAGATGACAGGTGGTACTGCATAATGTCTTGGTTTTAAATAGTGTGAGACCTGTATATCTACAGGTGACCGGTGGTACTGCATAATGACTTGGTATTAAATGGTGTGAGACCTGTGTATCTACAGATGACAGGTGGTACTGCATAATGTCTTGGTTTTAAATAGTGTGAGACCTGTATATCTACAGGTGACCGGTGGTACTGCATAATGTCTTGGTATTAAATGGTGTGAGACCTGTGTATCTACAGGTGACCGGTGCGTGTTGTCTCTTCTTGGCTGGGAAAGTGGAGGAGACTCCTAAGAAATGTAAAGACATCATCAAGACGGCTCGGAGCTTACTGAACGACGTACAGTTTACCCAGTTTGGAGACGACCCAAAGGTGAGATGTGTCTTAGTTCATTCACTTCTCCCTCTGTCCTCTGTTTGTAGGTACAGTGAAGTACTGCTATGTTTACTGGTACACTTTCTACACGTGCTGAACCAAACTGCTGGCTTGATAATAGGCTATTTTTTTTATTTTATATTTTGTATTTTTTAGGGGGTAGATCAGCATTAATATTGCAGATACGTTGATGGAAGCTGCAATCTAATTGTCCGCATCATTTCCAATCCCCCATATATATTTTTTGTAAATATATACACAATCGGTCAAACGTTTTAGAACACCTACTCATTCAAGTGTTTTATTTGCTTTATTTTGACTATTTTCTACATTGTAGAATAATAGTGAAGACATCAAAACTATGAAATAATACATGATTTGTTTAACACTTTTTGTTTACTACATGATTCCATATGTGTTATTTCATAGTTTCAAACCCTTGAATGAGTACCGTAATTTCCGGACTATTAAGCGCACCTGAATATAAGCCGCACCCACTGAATTTAAAAAATATATATTATTTTGAACATAAATAAGCCGCACATGTCTATAAGCCGCAGGTGCCTACCGGTACATTGAAACAAATGAACTTTACACAGGCTTTAACGAAACACGGCTTGTAACAAAAATAAATAGGCTTTAACGAAACACGGCTTGTAACAAAAATAAATAGGCTTTAACGAAACACGGCTTGTAACAAAAATAAATAGGCTTTAACGAAACACGGCTTGTAACAAAAATAAATAGGCTTTAACGAAGCACGGCTTGTAACAAAAATAAATAGGCTTTAACGAAACACGGCTTGTAACAATTTTTTTTTTTTTGCAGTAAACAGTAGCCTACCAAGAAAGTCATTGGTCACTATCTTCCTCCTCCTGTGCACTGAAACCACTGAAACCATCTCCTTCGGTGTCGGAGTTGAATAGCCTCAGAATTGCTTCATCCGATATTGGATCGTTTTCATTGTCGCTCTCGTCACTTTCATCCGGAGGCAAATCCCCCGCTGAGCCCTCTTCAACATGCAGCAGTCCAGCCTTTCGAAACCCGTTGATGATAGTGGATTTTTTGACAATGCTCCACGCTGTCAGGACCCACTGGCAGACTTGACCATAAGTTGCTCTTCGCATGCGGCCCGTTTTAGTGAAGGATTTCTCCCCACTTGTCATCCAAGCCTCCCACTGAACATGGAGCGCTACCTTAAATGCACGATTTACACTGATGTCGAGTGGTTGCAAATACTTTGTTGTACCCCCAGGAATCAGGGTGACAAAATGACTACCGTAATCAGAATGATGGGAAGTTTGAGAGCGCTCGATTTAATCTAAACAGTAAACAAAAAAGTTGTTTGACCTTAACCCGTTCTGCAATTTCATTGGTCTAATGAAAACTTCATGCCGCCAAAAAACTGAGCACGTCACAGAATGTTTAAAAAAAAAAATATATATATTAGCCGCGTCATTGTTTAAGCCGCGAGGTTCAAAGCCTGGGAAAAAAGTAGCGGCTTATAGTCCGGATATTACGGTAGGTGTTCTAAAACCTTTGACCGGGAGTGTGTTTATATACACAGTGCATTCGGAAAGAATTCAGACCCCTTGACTTTTTCCACATTTTGTTACGTTACAGCCTTATTCTAAAATTGATTAAATAAATAAAAATATTCAGCAATACACACACAATACCCCAAAATGAAAAAGTGAAAACTGGTTTTTAGACAGTTTTTCAAAGGTATTATAAATAAAAAAACAGATACCTTATTTACATAAGTATTCAGACCCTTTGCTATGAGACTCGAAATTGAGCTCAGGTGCACCTTGTTTCCATTGATCATCCTTTTCTACAACCTGATTGGAGTCCACCTGTGGTAAATTTAAATTGATTGGACATGATTTGGAAAGGCACAAACCTGTCTATATAAAGGTCCAACAGTTGACAGTGCATGTCAGAGAAAAAACCCAAGCCATGAGGCCCGAAGGAATTGTCCGTAGAGTGCCGAGACAGGATCGTGTCGAGGCACAGATCTGGGGAAGGGTGCCAAAAAATGTGTGCAGCATTGAAGGTCCCCAGGAACACAGTGGCCTCCATCATTCTTAAATGGAATAAGTTTGTAACCACCAAGACTCTTCCTAGAGCTGGCTGCATGGCCAAACTGAGCAATCAGGAGAGAAGGGCCTTGGTCAGGGAGGTGACCAAGAACCCTATATTCACTCTGACAGAGCTCTAGAGTTACTCTGTGGAGATGGGAGAACCTTCCAGAAGGACAACCATCTCTGCAGCACTCTACCAATCAGGCCTTTATGGTAGAGTGGCCAGACGGAAGCCATTCCTCAGTAAAAGGCACATGGCAGCCCGCTTGGAGTTTGCCAAAAGGCACCTAAAGACTCTCAGACCATGAGAAACAAGATTCTCTGTTCTGATGAAACCATGATTGAACTATTTGGCCTGAATGCCAAATTTCACGTCTGGAGGAAACCTGGCACCATCCCATTGGTGAAGAATGTTGGTGGCAGCATCATGCTGTGGGGATGTTTTTCAGCAGCAGGAACTGGGAGACTAGTCAGGATCAAGGGAAAGATGAACAGAGCAAAGTACAGAGAGATCCTTGATGAAAACCTGCTCAGGACCTCAGACTGGGGGCGAAGGTTCACCTTCCAACAGGACAACGACCCTAAACACACAGCCAAGACAATGCAGGAGTGGCTTCGGGACAAGTTTCTGAATGTCCTTGAGTGGCCCAGCCAGAGCCCGGACTTGAACTCAATCAATCATCTCCGGAGTGACCTGAAAATAGCTGTGCAGCGACGCTACCCATCCAACCTGACAGAGCTTGAGAGGATCTGCAGAGAAGAATAGGAGAAACTCCCCAAATACAGGTGTGCCAAGCTTGTAGCCTTATTCCCAAGAAGACTCAATGCTGTAATCATTGCCGAAGGTGCTTTAACAAAGTACTGAGTAAAGGGTCTGAGTACTTATGTAAATGTCATATTTCCGTTTTTTGCCGTTATGGGGTATTTTGTGTAGATTGATGATAAATATTTTATTTAACCAATGTTAGAATAAGGCTGTAACATTTCAAAATGTGGAAAAAGATGGTCAGAATACTTTCTGAAGGCCCTGTATATACTGTACCGGAGTGAGGGAGTGATAGACAAAGCTGCATGTGAGCTTGCATTTTTCAACATGTTTTTTTCTTAACAAAAAGATAGATTTGGAGTTAGATAAACTTGGATTTTCCGACAGGGACATGTACAGGATGCTAGCCTCCACAACATAACCTTCACTCCGATTCAAAACTCGAAACCTACAACCTAATTTTGGACAAAATTACCTGGAAGGATTACTACTACCAAGGATTCCTTTTTCTAAGCTATACAGAGGGTGCTCTGGCAAACATACAGCAGAGACCTGAGGACACCATCCAACCTGGAACTGAGACAGACCAGATACAACTTCCGTTAGCACTGAGGTGTGAAGTGAGAGTTGTTGAAGCCTTTGAGCCCAACATGTCAGGCGTCTCACAAGCCCTCTCCCGCTGTTCAGAGACCATCCACTGGCATTTTCTACAAATCTGTCTCCAGAAATAAAAGCTTCTCCCAAGTGGGTGTTACACCTACTCCCCTCGCCTCCAGCACACACGCACTGTTGGGGCGAGTGACTCTGAACTTAAAATGGCTAGCCCCAAGTCATCATTTTTTTGTTGCTATTTGCCTGCATGCTTTGTTGTCTATGAACTTTCTTTACCCAACCGTGGGACAGACTGTTTGTTCCCACACTCGGGACTCTGACTCTCTATTGGTTACACAGACTTTTAGCCTCCCATCCCATTCTAACCACCTCTCGCCAGCTTTGTATTCATGTTACCTGATGAAATTGGTGTACAATATGATCTTGTTGCCATCTCATGCACATTCTGATGTCATAAATCAGCACTGTAGAGCTCTCCCTGTCCTCTGCCGTGCCCTGATTGTATTACTGCTGCTGATATCTGGAAATGTGCATGTACACCCTGACCCATCTACTGTTGCTAGCCCCAATTCTGACTTGTGCTCTGATATGTGTTTCACTGATTTCTGCTCTCGTAAAAGCCTGGGTTTTCAGCACGTTAACACTAGAAGCTTATTACCTAAAATGGATCAATTGAAAGTGTGGGTTCACAGCTCCAATCCAGATGTGTTGGTCAGTACTGAGACGTGGTTAAGGAAGAGTGTTTTGAATACTGATGTTAACTTTTCTGGTTACAACCTTTTTCGGCAAGACAGATCTTCCAAAGGTGGGGGAGTGGCAATCTTTACCAAGGAACACCTTCAGTGCTCGGTTGTCTCCACCAAGTCTGTCCCCAAACAATTTGATTTGCTGGTTTTAGGCATTAAACTTTCAAATAGCTCTTTGTTGACTGTTGCTGGGTGTTATCATCCTCCATCAGCACTGGTCTGCACCCTACCTGCCCTAAGCTCTCTCCTGGCCCCTTACACTAAGTCTGAATTTGTCCTGCTAGGTGACCTAAACTGGGACATGCTTAAACTACCTGAGCAAGTCCTAAAGCAATGGGACTCCCTAAATCTTTCTCAGATTATTACCAATCACACAAGGTATGACTCCAAACACCCAGAAAAGGCTACTCTCCTCGATGTTATCCTCACAAATAATCCTGATAGGTATCAGTCTGGTGTTTTCTGTAATGACCTTAGTGATCACTGTTTTACAGCCTGTGTTCGTAATGGCTGCTCAGTGAAACAACCTGTCCTGATTTGTCATAGACACTTGCTAAAAAACTTTAATGAGCAAGTCTTCCTTCATGAACTGGCCTCTACAAAATGGTATAGGATCAGCTCTGTCGAAGACACTTGGACCTTCTTTTTAGATATTTTCAGTGGGATTGTTAACAAACACTCCCCCATAAAGAAAATGAGAACTAAAAACAGGTTCAGCCCCTGGTTTGACCGTGATCTTGTAGAGTTACTCCACGTCAAGAATTTCATTTGGCGAAAGGCTCGGCACACGCATACTCAGGCTGACTGGCTCTCGTTCAGGCAAATTAGAAATACGTGCACTCAGGCTATCTGGAAGGCCAAAGTTAGTTACTTTAAGGAGCAGTTCTCTCTGTGGGTTTAAACCCAAGAAGTTCTGGAAAACGTTTAATGACCTGGAGAATAAACCTTCCTCCTCACAGCTGCTCATGTCCCTTAAAGTTGATGATGTGGTTGTTACTGACAAGAAGCACATGGCTGAGCTTTTTAATCACCACTTCATTAAGTCAGGATTCCTATTTGACTCAGCCATGCCTTCTTGCCCGTCCAACATTTCCTTATCTCCCACCCCTTCTAATGCGTCTAGCCCCGATGCTCCTCCCTCTTTTCCCCCTGCCCCCTACAAAGTTTCTCCCTGCAGGAAGTCACTGAGTCTGAGGTGCTAAAGGAGCTCCTTAAACTTGACCCCCAAAAATATACCTGGGTCAGATAATTTAGACCCTTTCTTCTTTAAGGTTGCTGCCCCTATCATCGCCAAGCCTATCTCTGACCTTTAACCTGTCTCTCCTTTCTGGGGAGGTTCCCATTGCTTGGAAGGCAGCCACGGTTCGTCCTTTATTTAAAGGGAGAGATCAAGCTGATCCTAACTGTTATAGGCCTATTTCTATTTTGCCCTGTTTATCAAAAGTGTTGGAAAAACGTGTCAATAATCAACTGACTAGCTTTCTTGATGTCTATAGTATTCTCTCTGGTATGCAATTTGGTTTCCGCCCATGTTATGGATGTGCAACCTTAAAGGTCCTCAATGATGTCACCATTGCCCTTGATTCTAAGCAATATTGTGGTGCTATTTTTATTGACTCGGTCAAAGCTTTTGATACGGTAGACCAGTGGTTCTCAAACTCTTTATAGTCTCGTACCCCTTCAAACATTCAACCTCCAGCTGCGTACCCCCTCTAGCACCAGGGTCAGAGCGCACTCAAATGTTTTTTTTGCCATTATTGTAAGCCTGCCACACACACACACACACACACACACACACACACACACACACACACACACACACACACACACACACACACTATATGATACATTTATTAAACATAAGAATGAGTGAGTTTTTGTCATATCCCGGCTCGTGGGAAGTGACCAAGAGCTCTTATAGGACCAGGGCACAAATAATAACATAATAATAATAATTTGGCTCTTTATTTAGCCATCTTCCATATAAAATCTTATTTGTTCATCAAAAATTATGAATAACTCACCACAGGTTAATGAGAAGGGTGTGCTTGAAAGGCTGCACATAACTCTGCAATGTTGGGTTGTATTGGAGATAATGTCTTAAATCATTTTCCACACAGTCTGTGCCTGTATTTAGTTTTCATGCTAGTGAGGGCTGAGAATCCACTCTCCCATAGGTACATGGTTGCAAAGGGCATCAGTGTTTTAACAGCGAGATTTGCCAAGGCAAGAAACTGAGCGCAGACCTATCCAGAAATCTGGCAGTGGCTTCTGATTTACATTTACATTTAAGTCATTTAGCAGACGCTCTTATCCAGATTTAAATTCAATTTTGACAGAACCGCTTGTTGCAATTTCGATGAAGCTCTCTTGTTCAGATATCGGTAAGTGGACTGGAGGCAGGGCATGAAAGGGATAACGAATCCAGTTGTTAGTGTCATCCGTTTCGGGAAAGTACCTGCGTAATTGTGCACCCAACTCACTCGGGTGCTTCACTATATCACATTTGACATTGTCCGTAAGCTTGTTAATTTGCACACAAATCATACAATGATGGAAAGACCTGTGTGTTGTCCTTGTTAATGCAGACAGAGAAGAGCTCCAACTTCTTAATCAGCCTGAAGTTTGTCCCGCTCATTGAATATATATACTGCTCAAAAAAATAAAGGGAACACTTAAACAACACATCCTAGATCTGAATGAAAGAAATAATCTTATTAAATACTTTTTTCTTTACATAGTTGAATGTGCTGACAACAAAATCACACAAAAATAATCCATGGAAATCCAATTTATCAACCCATGGAGGTCTGGATTTGGAGTCACACTCAAAATTAAAGTGGAAAACCACACTACAGGCTGATCCAACTTTGATGTAATGTCCTTAAAACAAGTCAAAATGAGACTCAGTAGTGTGTGTGGCCTCCACGTGCCTGTATGACCTCCCTACAACGCCTGGGCATGCTCCTGATGAGGTGGCGGATGGTCTCCTGAGGGATCTCCTCCCAGACCTGGACTAAAGCATCCGCCAACTCCTGGACAGTCTGTGGTGCAACGTGGCGTTGGTGGATGGAGCGAGACATGATGTTCCAGATGTGCTCAATTGGATTCAGGTCTGGGGAACGGGCGGGCCGGTCCATAGCATCAATGCCTTCCTCTTGCAGGAACTGCTGACACACTCCAGCCACATGAGGTCTAGCATTGTCTTGCATTAGGAGGAACCCAGGGCCAACCGCACCAGCATATGGTCTCACAAGGGGTCTGAGGATCTCATCTTGGTACCTAATGGCAGTCAGGCTACCTCTGGCGAGCACATGGAGGGCTGTGCGGCCCCCCAAAGAAATGCCACCCCACACCATGACTGACCCACCGCCAAACCGGTCATGCTGGAGGATGTTGCAGGCAGCAGAACGTTCTCCACGGCGTCTCCAGACTGTCACGTCTGTCACGTGCTCAGTGTGAACCTGCTTTCATCTGTGAAGAGCACAGGGCGCCAGTGGCGAATTTGCCAATCTTGGTGTTCTTTGGCAAATGCCAAACGTCCTGCACGGTGTTGGGCTGTAAGCACAACCCCCACCTGTGGACGTCGGGCCCTCATACCACCCTCATGGAGTCTGTTTCTGACCGTTTGAGCAGACACATGCACATTTGTGGCCTGCTGGAGGTTATTTTGCAGGGCTCTGGCAGTGCTTCTCCTGCTCCTCCTTGCACAAAGGCGGAGGTAGCGGTCCTGCTGCTGGGTTGTTGCCCTCCTACGGCCTCCTCCACGTCTCCTGATGTACTGGCCTGTCTCCTGGTAGCGCCTCCATGCTCTGGACACTACGCTGACAGACACAGCAAACCTTCTTGCCACAGCTCGCATTGATGTGCCATCCTGGATGAGCTGCACTACCTGAGCCACTTGTGTGGGTTGTAGACTCCGTCTCATGCTACCACCAGAGTGAAAGCACCGCCAGCATTCAAAAGTGACCAAAACATCAGCCAGGAAGCATAGGAACTGAGAAGTGGTCTGTGGTTACCACCTGCAGAACCACTCCTTTATTGGGGGTGTCTTGCTAATTGCCTGTAATTTCCACCTGTTGTCTATTCCATTTGCACAACAGCATGTGAAATGTATTGTCAATCAGTGTTGCTTCCTAAGTGGACAGTTTAATTTCACAGAAGTGTGATTGACTTGGAGTTACACTGTGTTGTTTAAGTGTTCCCTTTATTTTTTTGAGCAGTGTAGTTGCGGAGAGTCCCTGTAATCCTAGATTCAGATCATTCAGGTGTGAAAAAACATCACCCAGATAGGCCAGTCATGTGAGAAACTCGTCTTCATGCAAGCGGTCAGACAAGTGAAAATTATGGTCTGTAAAAAGTTTAAGCTCGTCTCTCAATTAAAAAACGTGTAAATACTTTGCCCGTTCATAACCAGCGCACTTCTGTATGTTGTAAAAGCGTTACATGGTCGCTACCCATGTCATTGCATAATGCAGATATTACACGTGAGCTCAGGTGCCTTGCTTTAACCATTTTCACCGTAGTGTCCAAAATGTCTTTCAAGCGGTCAGGCATTCCCTTGGCAGCAAGAGCCTCTCGGTGGATGCTGCAGTTTAACCAAGTGGCGTCGGGAGCAACTGCTTGCATGCGCGTTATCACTCTACTATGTCTCCCTGTCATGGCTTTTGCGCTATCAGTACAGATACCAACACATCTTGACCACCAAAGTCCATCTGGTTTCCAGTGGTTTGCAGAAGAGGATGTCTTCCTTAATTGACCCCCCATAAATGTAGCGGAGCTGTGCCAGGCCCACCACGTCTGTTGACTCATCCAGCTGTAACGCATAGAATTCACGGGCTTGTATGCGAAGCAGTAATTGTTTCAAAACATCTCCTGCCATGTCAATGATGCGTCGTGAAACAGTGTTGTTTGATGAAGGCATTATCTGTAGTTTTTTGGGCCTTTTCCCCCAGCATTGTCCCAGCCATATCTGCGGCAACAGGAAGAGTTAAGTCCTCCACAATAGTATGGGGCTTGCCTGTCCGAGCTACTCGGTAGCTCACCATATTAGAAGTTTTCTAGCCACAATGTACTGTGCGTACCTCTGGGGAATACCTGCGTACCCCAGTTTGTGAATACTTGCGGTTGACCATTTCATTCTTGTGGGCAGGCTAAGAAGTATTGGTGTCTCTGAGGGGTCTTTTGCCTGGTTTGCTAACTATCTCACTGAGTGCGGTGTATAAAGTCGGAACATCTGCTCTCTCAGCCACTGCCTGTCACCAAGGGTGTACCCCAAGGCTCGATCCTAGGCCCCACGCTCTTCTCAATTTACATCAACTACATAGCTCAGGCAGTAGGAAGCTCTCTCATCCATTTATATCTTATACTCAACTGGCCCCTCCCCGGAATTTGTGTTAAACGCTCTACAACAAAACTTTCTTAGTGTCCAACAAGCGTTCTCTGCCTTTAACCTTCTTCTGAACACCTCCAAAACAAAGGTCATGTGGTTTGGTAAGAAGAATGCCCCTTTCCCCACCGGTGTGATTACTACCTCCTGAGGGTTTAGAGCTTGAGGTAGTCACCTCATACAAGTACTTGGGAGTATGGCTAGACGGTACACTGTCCTTCTCTCAGCACATATCAAAGCTGCAGGCTAAGGTTAAATCTAGACTTAGTTTCCTCTATCGCAATCGCTCCTCTTCCACCCCAGCTGCCAAGCTAACCCTGATTCAGATGACCATCCTACCCATGCTAGATTACGGAGACATAATTTATAGATTGTCAGGTAAGGGTGCTCTCGAGCTTCTAGATGTTCTTTACTATTCGGCCATCAAGTTTGCCACCAATGATCCTTATAGGACACATCACTGCACTCTATACTCCTCTGTAAACTGGTCATCTCTTTATACCCATCACAAGACCCACTGGTTGATGCTTATTTATAAAACCCTCTTAGGCCTCACTCCCCCCTATCTGAGATATTTACTGCAGCCCTCATCCTCCACATACAACACCTGTTCTGCCAGTAACATTCTGTTAAAGGTCCCTAAAGCACACGCATCCCTGGGTCGCTCCTCTTTTCAGTTCACTGCAGCTAGCGGCTGGAACGAGCTGCAACAAACACTCAAACTGAACAGTTTTATCTCCATCTCTTCATTCAAAGGCTCAATCATGGACACTCTTACTGACAGTTGTGGCTGCTTTGTGTGATGTATTGTTGTGTTTGCCCTTTGTGCTGTTGTCTGTGCCCAATAATGTTTGCAACCTTCCTACCATGTTGTTGTGTTGCTGCCATTGCTATGTTGTTGCCTTGGGTCTCTCTTTATGTAGTGTTGTCTCTCTTGTTGTGATGTGTGTTTTGTCCTATACGTGTAAAAAATATATTTTTAATCCCAGCCCCCGTCCCCGCAGGAGGCCTTTTGCCTTTTGGTAGGCTGTCATGGTAAATAAGAATTTGTTTCTTAACTGACTTGCCAAGTTAAATAAATAAAAAACTGTCAAAGGTTTGGACACACTCATTAAAGGGTTTTTCTTTATTTTTACTATTTTGTACATTTTAGAATAGTGAAGACATAAAAACGATGAAATAACACCTGCAATCATGTAGTAACGAAAAAAGTGTTAAACAATTCTAAATATATTTGACATTCTTCAAAGTAGCCACCCTTAACCTTTGACAGCTTTGCACACGCTTGGCATTCTCTCAACCAGCTTCACCTGGAATGCTTTTCCAACAGTGTTGAAGGTGTTCTCACTTATGCTGAGCACTTGTTGGCTGCTTCTCCTTCACTCTGCGGTCCAACTCATCCTAAACCATTTCAATTGGGTTGAGGTTGTGTGATTGTGGAGGCCAGGTCATCTGATGCAGGTCATCACTCTCCTTCTTGGTCAAATAGCCCTTACACAGCCTGGAGGTTTGTTGGGTCATTGTCCTCTTGAAAAAAAATGATACTCCCTTTAAGTGCAAACCAGATGGGATGGCGTATCTCTGCAGAATGCACACCTGTTAATTTAAATGCATTCCAGTTGACTACCTCGTGGAGCTGGTTGAGAGAATGCCAAGAGTATGCAAAGCTGTGAACAAGGCAAAGGGTGGCTACTTTGAAGAATCTCAAATATAGACTATCTGGATTTAACACTTTTTGGTTACTGCATGATTCCATATGTGTTATTTCATCGTTTTGATTTCTTCACTATTATTCTACAATGTAGAAAATAGTAAAAAATAATGAAAATCCCTTGAATGAGTAGGTGTCCAAATGTTTGACTGGTACTGTGTGTGTGTACAGTATATATAATTACACACCTTTTAAAAAAAAAATATTTCCTTTATTGTTTTCCACTCACCCTACCATCCCTCCCGTAATTGGAGTAAACTAATGAACAACAACACTTAGGCTTTTACTTCCTGGTTATACAGGACACGATCTATTTTACAATAGTTATATTTTGTTTTTAGTCTACCTCTCCCATCTATTTCTGATGTCCATCCAGTTTGATTTGTATTTGCCATATATTTTTAACTGTGCTCTTTCACAGAAGTTCTGAACTTACATACATTTTACAGACCCCGTATGTTTTACAGTTGTTATCTTGTTGTTATTAGTCCCACCTTTCAGCTCCATTCAACCCCTCTCATCCATCTATTAACACCATCCATTTTGGATTTCTATTTGTCATATATTTTTCAGCTATGCTGTGTGCTTCACAAAAGTTCTGAACCTTTCTATTCTCAGTTTCTACAGATTGTAAATTATATCAAAAACATTTTTGGGCTAAAATAATTATACTATTGATTGTTTTGACTGATTTTTCAAATCACCCAGTATTGCTATCTGTAGAATTATCTGTAACTCCAGGTAAATGTTACAGTTCTTCATCCATTCCTGGACCTGTGACCAAAAACAACCTACATATGGACAGTACCAAAATAAATGATATAATCATTCTGTCACTTTGCAGCAAAATCTGCAGAGCTGGGAAGGTTGTATCCCCCATATCTCAGCTTATCTCCCCCTTATCTCAGCTCACTGGTCACCATAGCAGCACCCACCTGTAGCACGCGCTCCAGCAGGTATATCTGTCTGGTCACCCCCAAAGCCAATTCCTCCTTTGGTCGTCTCTCCTTCCAGTTCTCTGCTGCCAATGACTGGAACGAACTACAAAAATCTCTGAAACTGGAAACACTTATCTCCCACACTAGCTTTAAGCACCAGCTCTCAGAGCAGCTAACAGATCACTGCACCTGTACATAGCCCATCTATAATTTAGCCCAAACAACTACCACTTCCCCTACTGCATTTATTTATTTTGCACCCCAGTATTTCTACTTTGCACTTTATTCCACTACAAATCTACCATTCCAGTGTTTTACTTGCTAGATTGTATTTACTTTGCCACAATGGCCTTTTTTGCCTTTACCTCCCTTATTTCACCTCATTTGCTCACTTTGTATATAGACTTATTTGTCCACTGTATTATTGACTGTATGTTTGTTTTACTCCATGTGTAACTCTGTGTTGTTGAATGTGTCGAACTGCTTTGCTTTATCTTGGCCAGGTCGCAATTGTAAATGAGAACTTGTTTTAAACTGACCTACCTGGTTAAATAAAGGTGAAATAAAATTTTAAAAAATTCTAAAAAATAAAGATATAAAAAATTATATTGTTGGCAAGAATTTTGTTTAATAGCCTATACTTTTCACATTGTCCTTTTCAGCACAGCTTGGTTTGATAGTAATGTGAAAAGCCCTTGTGTGTTTCCTTACTTTACACTCTTGTTTGGGTCCGGGGCTGTATCATAGGATGTTCGCCATCAACAGGAAGAGGTTATGGTGCTAGAGAGGATCCTGCTACAGACGATCAAGTTTGACCTGCAAGTGGAACACCCTTACATGTTCCTCCTGCGATACGCCAAGCAGCTCAAAGGTGTGAAAGGTGGTGTTTCTATCTTAGTTTGACTTCATTTCCAACTGTCATCTCCAAGTCTTTATGTTGAAGTAGTTAGTAGTATCCTATAAGCTGTCTCCTCTCCAAACAGCACTAGTGAGTCATGTTTTTTGACCTTGAAAACATCCAGGTCCTGTCTTGGCAACACCAGGCAATGATGTGTCCCTCTTATGCAATTGTGAAAAACAGCATTTCTTTTTTTTTTTCTCTCTAGGTGACAAAACCAAAGTCCAGAAGCTGGTGCAGATGGCCTGGACCTTCGTCAACGACAGGTGAGCCAAACATAACACAGTAGTCCTTATTTCCTGTTTCCTGTCACCTTCTCATCTTACAATGTTCATTGAATAGTATTGTAGGACTGTATTTAGCTCCACATCTAAACGGTTCTCTCTGTTCCTACCTCTCTCTCTCCAGCCTGTGCACCATGCTGTCCCTGCAGTGGGAGCCAGAGATCATAGCTGTAGCAGTCATGTACCTGGCTGGACGGCTGTGTAAGTTTGACATCCAGGAGTGGACGTCCAAGCAGTCTTCACGGCGATGGTGGGAGCAGTTTGTCCAGGACGTCCCAGTGGAGCTGCTAGAAGGTATGACGTCAAGATTACGTCTTCGTCTCTTTGCATTGTTACACTTCCCTGACACACATTTTAAGACAGGGACACCCAAAAGCCCAGTCTTGCACCATTTTTAAAGCGTCTTGACCGGCTGCATCACTGCTTGGTATGGCAACTGCTTGGCGTCTGGGGCGGCAGGTAGCCTAGTGGTTAGAGCGTTGGGCCAGTAACCGAAAGGTTGCAGGATCGAGTCCCCGATCTGACAAGGTAAAAATCTGTCATTCTGCCCCTAAGTGTGATTGCAATTGCGTCGTCTGTGGACCTATTGGGGCGGTAAGCAAATTGAAGTGGGTCTAGGGTGTCAGGTAGGGTGGAGGTGATATGGTCCTTGACTAGTCTCATGAAGTGCTTTGAGAGACTAGTCAAGGACCATATCACCTCCACCCTACCTGACACCCTAGACCCACTCCAATTTGCTTACCGCCCCAATAGGTCCACAGACGACGCCATCACACTGCACACTGCCCTAACCCATCTGGACAAGAGGAATACCTATGTAAGAATGCTGTTCATCGACTATAGCTCAGCATTCAACATCATAGTACCCTCCAAGCTCATCGTTAAGCTCGGGGCCCTGGGTCTGAACCCCGCCCTGTGCAACTGGGTCCTGGACTTCCTGACGGGCCGTCCCCAGGTGGTGAGGGTAGGTAACAACATCTCCACCCCGCTGATCCTCAACACTGGGGCCCCACAAGGGTGTGTTCTCAGCCCTCTCCTGTACTCCCTGTTCACCCACGACTGTGTGGCCATGCACGCCTCCAACTCAATCATCAAGTTTGCAGATGACACTACAGTGGTAGGCTTGATTACCAACAACAACGAGATGACCTACAGGGAGGAGGTGAGGGCCCTCGGAGTGTGGTGTCAGGAAAATAACCTCGCACTCAATGTCAACAAAACCAAGGAGATCATCGTGAACTTCAGGAAACAGCAGAGGGAGCAGCCCCTATCCACATCGACGGGACAGTAGTGGAGAAGGTGGATAGTTATAAGTTCCTCAGCGTAGACATCACGGACAAACTGAAATGGTCCACCCACACAGACAGCGTGGTGAAGAAGGCGCAGCAGCGCCTCTTCAACCTCAGGAGGCTGAAGAAATTTGGCTTGTCACCAAAAACACTCACAAACTTTTACAGAAGCACAATCGAGAGCATCCTGTCGGGCTGTATCACCGCCTGGTATGGCAACTGCTCCGCCCATAACCGTAAGGCTCTCCAGAAGGTAATGAGGTCTGCACAATGCATCACTGGGGGCAAACTACCTGCCCTCCAGGACACCTATACTACCCGATGTCACAGGAAGGCCAAAAAGATCATCAAGGACAACAACCACCCGAGCCACTGCCTGTTCACCCTGCTATCATCTAGAAGGCGAGGTCAGTACAGATGCATCAAAGCTGGAACCGAGAGACTGAAAAACAGCTTCTATTTCAAGGCCATCAGACTGTTAAACAGCCATCACTAACATTGAGTGGCTGCTGCCAACATACTGACTCAACTCTAGCCACTTGAATAATGAAACATTGATGTAATAAATGTATCACTAGCCACTTTAAACAATGCCACTTTATATAATGTTTTCATAACCTACATTACTCATCTCATATGTATATACTGTACTCCATACCATCTACTGCATCTTGCCTATGCCGTTCGTCCATCACTCATTCATATATTTTTATGTACATATTCTTATTCATTCCTTAACACTTGTGTGTATAAGGTAGTTGTTGTGAAATTGTTAGGTTAGATTACTTGTTAGATATTACTGCATGGTCGGAACTAGAAGCACAAGCATTTCGCTACACTCGCATTAACATCTGCTAACCATGTGTATGTGACCAATAAAATTTGATTTGAACAAGGCAGTTAACCCTCTGTTCCACCGGTAGGCCGTCCATTGTGAATAAGAATTTGTTCTTAAACTGACTTGCCTAGTTAAATATTCAGTTAAATAAAATAAAACGTATATGATCTGTACAACACTGGGGCTGAGCTCCCTGCCATCCAGGACCTCTATACCAGGCGGTGTCAGAGGAAGGCCCTAATAATTGTCAGACCCCAGCCATCCCAGTCATAGACTGTTCTCTCTACTACCGCATGGCAAGCGGTACCGATGCACCAAGTTTGGAACGAACAGGACCCTGAACAGCTTCTACCCCCAAGCCATGAGCCTGCCATAAATAGTTAACCAAATAGCTACCCGGACTACCTGCATTGACCCTTTTTGCACCAACTCTTTTGAATGATCACATACACTGCTGCTACTGTTTATCATGTTGCATAGTCACTTTATCCCTACTTATATACGTATGGTGTAATGGTTACAAGTTCTGCTCATGTTCCTATTCATCCCTTAACGCTAATCAGCATCTAGGAGAAATGAAAACAATTGTATCTCTGTCCAATCTGTACAGGCACATCATACCTAACCCCTGTCCACTGCTGTCATCTCGTCCTAGACATCTGTCACCAGATCCTGGACCTGTACTCCCAGGGGAAGACCCCCATCCCCCCGGGTCTGGAGCAGGAGACCAAGCAGAGAGGACCCCCCCAGCCTCCAGGGGGTGTCCCACTACCCCCTCCACCCAAGAGGAACTCCCCCCAAGGCAGCCCCCCACGCCATCCGAAACGCCCACATGTGAGTGATGGCAGTGTGTCTTTGTATTTGTCAGCTGGTGACAAATGCAATTTCATTTTCTGTGGATCATTAATGTTTAATTATTGAATGTGTCTGAGTAGTATCCATGACTAACACAATAGGTAATAGACAGGCACATAAACGGTATAAACGTTATATTTAGAAATACTGACAGTATGATTTATAACTAAGTTAAGTATAACTATAAGAAATCTAAGATGTGTGAAATAAATGATATCCAGCTCTGGGCTCCAGCTATGCATCTGGTTTGCTAACCTGCTAACTAAGTGGCTCTATGTTAAGATCAAGCTTCATGGTCACAGCAGAGACATTCAAACCCCTCCTGGATCAAGATCCCTGTTGCCTAAATAGTTTTGTGCGTAATGGCGCCCCCCTGTGTGCACATTCTGTAATACCATGCACCCTGGTATGGTACATTGACGGTATGACAATGTGGGTACTGCACAACCCTAACAGATAACCCCCGACAACAGCTTATGTGTAGTTGGTGGTTTTCATTCCTCAAGTGGTCTAAAGTTGAACGTGTGTGCCTGCTTGAAGCAGCAGAGTATTCTTTCTTTCTGTTTTGTCAGAGTTCTCCAAAAGAGGAACCCAAACCTCCAGAACAAGTAGGTTCTAAGATTCCACGGTTGGAGAGCCCTATGCCCCCCCTGCCCGCTTCTCAACCGCTGCCTGGTGAGTGTCGTACTACTCAGCAGGTTACTCATCATAACAGCAGTAGCTAGTGATCATCTGTATCCCCTCAGAGAGAATCTGGCCTGTTGTCATATGATTGGATGAAGTGGCATCTTTATTTTGTCTGTTTTTATTGATGGCCATGGTTTTAGTGAGAGGCTGCTTCGAGCACAACGGGCCTTCTTAGGATCCTGGTTATGTAACCAACAGTCCAGTCAGAACAGACCACCCTCTCCTTACCTCCTGCCCTCAGACCAATCTGATTACTGCTTCAACTTGTTAATGAGCACTTCACAGGAAGTGTGTAGTCTATCTATAGGATTACTAGGAATTCTTTACAGTTTTAAAGTGACAGTTGGGTCTCTAAAGGGCTGTCTCGTTGAACAGGAATGTCAAAGCTTTCAGCACTATGATTAGGATTGTGTTTAGTGGAAATGACCTTACTTCACTTCTCTCTTTCTCTCTCTCTCCCCCCTCTTCTCTTTCTCTCTCCCCTCTTCTCCCTCTCTCCCCTCTTCTCCCTCTCTCCCCTCTTCTCCCTCTCTCCCCTCTCTCCCTCTCTCCCCTCTTCTCTCTCTTTCTCTCTCTTTCTCTCTCTTCTCTCTCTTTCTCTCTCTTTCTCTCTCTTTCTCTCTCTTTCTCTCTCCTCTCAGATCATAAGGCTCCTCCAGTGCCTCCTGAAGCTGAGCCAGCCGCGGGTAGCGAGCCCGTTCCCCCTCCCCCGTCTCACGCGCCACCCCCCCACCAGCCCCCTCCCCTGCCCCACCGCCCCCCTCCTCCTCCTCCCTCTAGTTACATCATGGGAATGTCCACCTCTAGCTCCTACATGTCAGGGGAAGGCTTCCAGAGCCTTCAGTCTATAATGAAGACAGGGGAACCGTCCTACGCCCCCATGCCCCCCAACTACGGCCCCCCCATGCCCTATCACCCTCACGTTTACCCTAACGCCCCACCCCCAGGACCCCCACCCAGCGCCTACCCACCCCCCAACCTTCCCCCTCCCTCCCCGGCCTACCCTCCACCAGGCTACAACTACCCTGAGTACCCCCCTCCACGCATGCCCCCAGGACACGGGGTGCCACCTCCGGGGATGGGCATGCCTCCTGGGGGTTACCCTCCACCGCCAGGCCAGCCCCAGGTGCCCCTGCCACCCCCTGGCATGCCAATGAACCGTGGGGGATGGATGAGATGAAAGGAGGAGTGGTGGAGGAGAGAGGGAAAGAGAGAGAAGGATGGAAGAGTGAGAAGTAGAGGGATGTCTGAAGCTAACAGTACACTCCCTGTTGTGCAGAACTTTAGCTGGGTCGTGTTCATTAGTCACCAAACGGAAGAAACTGACTACTGAGGGACTACCTGCACTTGTCCAATAAGAAATGCTAATTTTCGTTTCTGTTGCAAAACTGTTTGATACTGTGTCCTAATGAATACAACCCTGGAGTCCACTGGAGATGTCAACAAACAAAGGATTTTACCTCAGAGAGCCATGTCTGTTGTTCTACAGTGTCTTGGCTGCTTGTGGAATCCCAGACATGTAAAGGTTACGAATCCCTGGAATCTGTCCTGCTATTCTGTAGAGATTCTATCAGTTCCACATTCCAAGTGGTTCCTTTTGAGAAAGACGAGGAAGATAATATTGAAGTCTTGACATGGTTGAACATATTTTGAGACGCACTGAAAGGAAATACAATTTATATTTAGACTGAAGATTCGAATGATGCTATAAAACCTGCTTGTTTTTGCTTTAATTTTTTTAGTCTGCATCGAAAAAGGATATATTTTCAGTACTGTGATAACTTTACCCTGTGTGTATGTGTGTGGAGAACAAGTTGGGTTTATCGAAGAAAATACCAAACACATTTTTGTCTTTTTATTTAGCTGTGTGCATATTGGTTGGACTGGATGTAACCTGTATTATATCAGTAATAGCACTTCCACTGTTAATCATGAGCTGAAAGACATCAGTAACTCATATCTGGCTGTGAACAGCCGGTGGACCCTGGACAGGCAGGACTAGTGTTTGTACATGATAAAGTTACTAGGTCTTTTTACACAGCTCATATCCTTAGTTAATCAGGCTTTACTTTAAGACAATTGCGTTCTCCCTCCCTTCACACCCACACTTGCTTTTGTGTCTCACAGGCACTCGGGATAATAAAATAGAAAGTATAAACTAGTGTTGTCTGTGTTGAATTAGTCTAGTATGTGTTACCATACTGCCTAGACTGGTTCATCGTGTGCGGACTCCTGGTGATTGAGGCTAGTGGTGTGTGTTTGTTCAGAACAGTGTTTGTTCTTGACAGTATTAAGGTCAGGTCAGGTTCAAATTGTCTGATTTACAGGTCATGACCTTACTAACAGTCAGTTTAACTGTTTTGTCTACTGACACCCCTCACCACAACCACACATTTACTGACCAGTGGCTTAAACTGTACCTGTGTTAACTTTGTTTTCCCCAATACCTTTAATCCTTTGAAATGTTATTGTTTTCTCAGCAAAATACAGTACATTCAATAGCTTTACCAGCAGAGGGCAGATTTGCTCAAGTTCTGAATTCATTTTATTTTGTCATTTAGCAGAAGTTCTTTTCCAGAGACTGACAGGAGCAATTAGGGTAACGTGCCTTGCTCAAGGGCACATTGGCAGATTTCACATGGTCAAGTCATGGGTTCCAACCAGAAACCTTTTAGTTACTGTCCCAACTCTCTTAACCGCTAGGCTACCTACCACCCTGTCAGTTCTTCAGTACAGAAGGGATCGTATGTGTTCAGTGTTAATCAGTGGGCTCAAGTCAGCGTTTCCTCCCACATTAACTCAGAGAAGACACAGAACCACAAAGAAAGTAATCACTTGTTTATTTTCTTTCCTCCAAAATCATCTCAAAGTGGCCTAGTACATTTACTAATCCTTTTAGAATATCTGTCTGATCTCAGCTAAATTCACGAAAAAACACTTTACAGTAATGCTAGTAACTACAGGAATAGTTAGCATTAACATTAGGTTTGTGTCTGAAATGGCACCCTGTTCCCTATTTAGTGCAATACTTTTGTCTAGGTTCAGCACAACGCTGTGGTCAAAAGTAATGCACTAGGGCAGGGTTTCTCAAACTCGGTTCTGGTGCCCCCCTGGTACACGTTTTGGGTTTTGCCTTTGCACTACACAGCTGATTCAAATAATTGATTCTGAGTTGGTTATTTGAATCAGCTGTGTAGTGCTACGGTAAACAAACCGTGCAGCCGGTTTGAGTTTGGGAAACCCCTGCACTAGGGAATATGGTGATATTTCATATGCATACTAGGTTCATCATGTCTTCTGGTTTAGCACATACACAAGTCGCATTAAAAACACAGGTTCCAAATCAAACTCCCATGCAGAGAAAAACATGGCACA
Organism: Salmo salar; assembly: GCF_965601325.2. NCBI lineage: Eukaryota > Metazoa > Chordata > Actinopteri > Salmoniformes > Salmonidae > Salmo > Salmo salar. The sequence continues at coordinate 88,479,567 of NC_138296.1, read as the reverse complement.
AAATGCCAGACTGAAGAATATTACAAATCATCTCCTCTCATGGCTACAAATCAGTTGTTCTAGAAAAAAGGACACTTCAAAAAAATCGATTCTTTGATTTTCTTTTTTGTACTAGAACCCATTAGCGAGAACCGAGGTGGAACCGTAAGATTGTACAGTCTGAAGCCTCAATGATGTTCTAATTAGGAACAAGAAATACAAGTGTCAGGAGAGGTTGAGCTGTCAATCACTGACTTATTAACCAATTACCCAATCAAAAGACTTGGATAGCAACCAAAATCTCCTGATAGGTTAAAATCATAAACAGGCCAATCACATGGCAGCCCTATCTAAACACATGGCAATAAATAGCCTTGAACAGTTTGATCATAACAGTACTTATTTCATCTGACTTCGTCATGGTATAACTCGTTAAAATGTATCGAAAAACATCTAAGGGAAGACTTGCTCTTTCTCACATTCCAACAGAAATTACTTTTACAAAACATGCACAGTTCAGTGCTGAAACTAATCTGCTGGATTCACCATGGCTAAAAAGCCTAATTCATATTATGCTAATTGGAAAATATAAACCATTCCATTTATTTTGTAGCTTTCAATAAAAATAGTGTTGTACAGTAGTTTGATTAGTTATTACAATAGATAGCCAAATTAGTCTGATCTTCCCTTTATGACAGTGGCATAAAAGCCTTTTAAGTTTCACAGAATATTTCTGAAACATTATTTCATATGAAAGGAATGCAGCAAATGTGTTCAGCAGTCTCCAACCCTGTATTAAGCAGGTGTCCTCAGTCCGTTACAGAGAACTACAGATTATGCAGGCAGCCTGACTAAGGGAAAGAATGACTACAAACCATCCAGTCTTCAGAGAGTCACAGAAGAAGAGTTGGGGTAAAGTTCTCGTTATTTCCCAACCTGAGAAATATGATTGTCTTGGAGCAGACACAAAGTTGTACATTTTAGTCATTTAAAAAACAACTATTTCCTCAAAAAATAAGATCACTCCATTGACTCTTGGCTGAGGCAGTTTCGATTCCAAATGGCCTTGATGCGTTTGAAGAGATAAAATAATAATTTGTTTCACCAAAACACAGTAAAAATATGAGTGGTTACCATAGAAACAGCTCTATTTAAGGTTCGGCTGTGTGCTTTTGTAAAACATAAAACCCATAAAACAGTCAGTTTTATCACATGGTCAACCTAGAGTAATAAAATAGTCTAAATAAACGATAACAACAGTAATGCTATGGCTTTATACATATTTTACACAAGTTTTAAAGGTGATCTCTGGTTTTGTGTTAATAATAGACATCTCTTATGAGCATAGGGCGCTAGGTATGTACGTCACAGTGGGTAACACAAATTAACACTTTGGATGCTAACGATAATTATTCTAATGCTAATTATGCTAATCAACCAGAGAGACAAAACTGACAGAGAAGCTACCTGGGTTTTAATGGGAAGTACTATGAAGGAGTGGGATGACATTGTTCTTAGACGCTGATCCACAGTCAGTTCTGCATGTGACCTCTAAATGCTCAAGATCAGGGTTGAAGGAGAGTGAAGCTGATCCTAGATCTGTGCATACGAGACACTTGTAACCCAAAACGTACTATCAAACCATATCTCATGTTATCACATCGTTACGTTTGGGGATTTTTTTTTTTTATCCCAACGTTGCCCCAGCCTGAAGCCCTGCTATAGTAACCATGCAGCTCTACCTGAAGCCCTGCTATAGTAACCATGCAGCTCTAACTGAAGCCCTGCTATAGTAACCATGCAGCTCTACCTGAAGCTCTGCTATAGTAACCATGCAGCTCTACCTGAAGCCCTGCTATAGTAACCATGCAGCTCTACCTGAAGCCCTGCTATAGTAACCATGCAGCTCTACCTGAAGCCCTGCTATAGTAACCATGCAGCTCTACCTGAAGCCCTGCTATAGTAACCATGCAGCTCTACCTGAAGCCCTGCTATAGTAACCATGCAGCTCTACCTGAAGCCCTGCTTTAGTAACCATGCAGCTCTACCTGAAGCCCTGCTATAGTAACCATGCAGCTCTACCTGAAGCCCTGCTATAGTAACCATGCAGCTCTACCTGAAGCCCTGCTATAGTAACCATGCAGCTCTACCTGAAGCCCTGCTATAGTAACCATGCAGCTCTACCTGAAGCCCTGCTATAGTAACCATGCAGCTCTACCTGAAGCCCTGCTATAGTAACCATGCAGCTCTACCTGAAGCCCTGCTATAGTAACCATGCAGCTCTACCTGAAGCCCTGCTATAGTAACCATGCAGCTCTACCTGAAGCCCTGCTATAGTAACCATGCAGCTCTACCTGAAGCCCTGCTATAGTAACCATGCAGCTCTACCTGAAGCCCTGCTATAGTAACCATGCAGCTCTACCTGAAGCCCTGCTATAGTAACCCTGCAGCTCTATCTGAAGCCCTGCTATAGTAACCATGCAGCTCTACCTGAAGCCCTGCTATAGTAACCATGCAGCTCTACCTGAAGCCCTGCTATAGTAACCATGCAGCTCTACCTGAAGCCCTGCTATAGTAACCATGCAGCTCTACCTGAAGCCCTGCTATAGTAACCCTGCAGCTCTACCTGAAGCCCTGCTATAGTAACCATGCAGCTCTACCTGAAGCCCTGCTATAGTAACCATGCAGCTCTACCTGAAGCCCTGCTATAGTAACCATGCAGCTCTACCTGAAGCCCTGCTATAGTAACCCTGCAGCTCTACCTGAAGCCCTGCTATAGTAACCATGCAGCTCTACCTGAAGCCCTGCTATAGTAACCATGCAGCTCTACCTGAAGCCCTGCTATAGTAACCATGCAGCTCTACCTGAAGCCCTGCTATAGTAACCCTGCAGCTCTACCTGAAGCCCTGCTATAGTAACCATGCAGCTCTACCTGAAGCCCTGCTATAGTAACCATGCAGCTCTACCTGAAGCCCTGCTATAGTAACCATGCAGCTCTACCTGAAGCCCTGCTATAGTAACCATGCAGCTCTACCTGAAGCCCTGCTATAGTAACCATGCAGCTCTACCTGAAGCCCTGCTATAGTAACCCTGCAGCTCTACTGGTTTAAAGTGACACTATTCTAGGGGACTTCTTATAGAGCTCATCTGGGTTTCTTTTCAGCATAAAACAAAACAACAGGGTCCGGTTTCCCAAGAGCATCTTAAGGCTAAGTTTATCGTTAGTAACTTCGTAGGAGCATCGTTCAATCGCAGAGCTGTTTCCCAAAATCATCGTTACTAAAATTGTACTTGAAAACGCTTGTTAATTACAGACTGCATCAGACCGCTCGGTGTGTGAACAGCAAAGTGCGTCGTTAGATTTTTCCCTACCGTGTCACTTTATACACAGAAGACCTCCACTAAACAAAGAATCAAGATGTTTATCCGTCTCTCTGTGACCGACGAAGTTGACTACAAATACAAAGTTGCCAATGTCTTTGCAACTGTTACAAACAAGCGAAGGGTAAAAAGATGCTTCAAATGAAAACTGAGATGACTGCATTAAAAGATAAAGATGTCTACCTACAGAATATAACATATAATTGTATTTCAACGATACTGAAAGCAATTTCATGTTCATTCAATTTAGTTTTTATTTTACTATTTGGCTACTGTCTGCAATTTTTGCCTCATTATATTGAATGATGTGTAGCCTAACATGTGCACAGTGATGTTCCACATCTTGATCAATCTCCTTATTATAAGGTAGGCATTAGATTAAGCCGCCTCAATATTTGCAGCCATAGGTGATAATATCTCTCTAGGTAGCTGATCCATCGTTAGTATTGTGGAATAATTCTAATGTTAAGGTAAGATTTGACTGGAAGAAAGCTGATCAGAGAGCAGCGCTGCCTTTCGTTCGATCCTACCACCGTGTGAAACATGCTCCAACGAAGGCACTTAGCGAATGTTCTCTCTGTGTGGCATTTTGGGAAACGCATGTTATATCTTGGGCCGTTGTAGGAAAGATGCATGGTTAAAACAGTCGTAAGCCGAAGTTCCATCTCTATCGGGAAACCAGGCCCAGGAGAGTTATGAAATAATCTTGAGCACTATGTAAACTGTCTATCCCCAAATCAATAATACGAGGAAAATGGCAAATCAGTGAAAGTAGCTGCCAGTTCTCAACAACACTCGAAGTTCAAACTAAATGTGTGTACGGGGAGTTAGCATGTAGTGGCTTGGTGAGAGACGGAGATATCCATTCTGTGCTTTTCCTGGGTTGTCCAGTCATATATAACAGGTCATATCTAGAAGGGATACAGCTCTTGTCAAAATTAACGCCAAAAGTGGATTTGTTGCATTTTAGCTTACCTAAATGTAATTCTCCTAACATGCTACGTTAATTATCCTGCTGCAGAAGTTCGAACCTGCTACAAAAAGTCAATTTTGACAAAAGCTTTCATCCCATCTGGACAAAAGCCATATCCCAGGGGAATAGTGGGTGATGGGAACTGTAGTCAGTGGGAGCAGGGTGTTATGAGTAGTGTAGGCAGTAGGAGTGGAGGTGGTCAGGTCAGCATAGTTAGTTAGTCTTCCTCTCTGGTTGCTGTGGACTACAGAGGGCCTTTGAACTGGTTGCCAGAGAGATGCTGTCTGATGGATGGCTTAGCTCCTGCTGCGTCGCCCAGCTTTCTCCACACCACCTGGACCCACATACACACACAAAGAAAACACAAACAAAAGGGTTATGTCCTCACTTGGTCTTTCACTAACTGAACCCCTGGTAGAATCTCTCTGCATGTGAGATGAGAGGACCCAGGGTCTCTCTCTCTCTGAGATGGAGGGAGGAGGTGAAGGCTTTGAATAATGGAGGGCGCTGAGGAGAGGAGAATGCTCTGCTCTTTTTCCTGCCCCCTCAGATAGATTAATTGCTCTGACAGTTGGGCTGCGGGAGCCTCTTATAAAAGACTCCAATTAGAACACTACTCCACAATGGAACAGAGACACAGAGGAACAAAACACTCCAATTAGAACACTGCTGCAGGATGGGACAGAGACACAGAGGAACAACACACTCCAATTAGAACACTGCTGCAGGATGGGACAGAGACACAGAGGAACAACACACTCCAATTAGAACACTGCTGCAGGATGGGACAGAGACACAGAGGAACAACACACTCCAATTAGAACACTGCTGCAGGATGGGACAGAGACACAGAAGAACAACACACTCCAATTAGAACACTGCTGCAGGATGGGACAGAGACACAGAGGAACAACACACTCCAATTAGAACACTGCTGCAGGATGGAACAGAGACACAGAGGAACAACACACTCCAATTAGAACACTGCTGCAGGATGGAACAGAGACACAGAGGAACAACACACTCCAATTAGAACACTGCTGCAGGATGGGACAGAGACACAGAGGAACAACACACTCCAATTAGAACACTGCTGCAGGATGGGACAGAGACACAGAGGAACAACACACTCCAATTAGAACACTGCTGCAGGATGGGACAGAGACACAGAGGAACAACACACTCCAATTAGAACACTGCTGCAGGATGGGACAGAGACACAGAGGAACAACACACTCCAATTAGAACACTGCTGCAGGATGGAACAGAGACACAGAGGAACAACACACTCCAATTAGAACACTGCTGCAGGATGGGACAGAGACACAGAGGAACAACACACTCCAATTAGAACACTGCTGCAGGATGGAACAGAGACACAGAGGAACAACACACTCCAATTAGAACACTGCTGCAGGATGGGACAGAGACACAGAGGAACAACACACTCCAATTAGAACACTGCTGCAGGATGGAACAGAGACACAGAGGAACAACACACTCCAATTAGAACACTGCTGCAGGATGGGACAGAGACACACCGAGCGAGTGAGAGAGAGAGACTCTGTACAACAAAGCTACAGTTCCTCCCAGTGCTTCATAGCTCTGAGCAAAATAGGCCAAGGCAATGTAGTTACAAGACCCAGAAAACCAATACTCATGTTTCTACCTGTACTAATAACGCATCAGGTGAGAGAGACAGATGAAAAGAGAGAGAGAAGGAGAAAGAAAAGACTACTTACATTACACATCTCTCTGACGATGGCCTTCTCCTTCTCACTCAGATCCTCCTCGTAGTCCTCTGGCCCCTGCTTCTTATCCAGGTTCTCATGCACCTCCAACACCTGGTACAATCAGGCATATGATCATGAAACCAAGTTAGTGAATCAATGTGATTCATTGTTTAAAGCAGCGGTCTCTCACAACACATCATCAACAACAACAACCTAGTCCTGCAGATACAATGGATGCTCAAATAAAAATCCTTGTTTTGGGCTGTGTATTTTAAAATAAATCAAATACACAGAGAAAATAATGAAAAAAACCAGATCCACAAATACACATGTATTTGAACCCAAGTCTGTGTGAGAGATAATGTCAAGTTGTCATACCTTCATAGCGTGGACCACAGACTCTGGTTTCTGAACACAGGACAGGTAGCCTGTTACCGGGGTTGACTCACTGGTGGGGAGGCGACCAACCGTGCCCTGAGAGGAGAAAAACCCAGTTAGTCTGGTGGGGAGGCGACCAACCATGCCCTGAGAGAGGAGAAAAACCCAGTTAGTCTGGTGGGGAGGCGACCAACCGTGCCCTGAGAGAGGAGAAAACCCTGAGAGAGGAGAAAAACCCAGTTAGTCTGGTGGGGAGGCGACCAACCGTGCCCTGAGAGGAGAAAAACCTAGTTAGTCTGGTGGGGAGGCGACCAACCGTGCCCTGAGAGAGGAGAAAAACCCAGTTAGTCTGGTGGGGAGGCGACCAACCGTGCCCTGAGAGAGGAGAAAAACCCAGTTAGTCTGGTGGGGAGGCGACCAACCGTGCCCTGAGAGAGGAGAAAAACCCAGTTAGTCTGGTGGGGAGGCGACCAACCGTGCCCTGAGAGGAGAAAAACCTAGTTAGTCTGGTGGGGAGGCGACCAACCGTGCCCTGAGAGAGGAGAAAAACCCAGTTAGTCTGGTGGGGAGGCGACCAACCGTGCCCTGAGAGAGGAGAAAAACCCAGTTAGTCTGGTGGGGAGGCGACCAACCGTGCCCTGAGAGAGGAGAAAAACCCAGTTAGTCTGGTGGGGAGGCGACCAACCGTGCCCTGAGAGAGGAGAAATACCCAGTTAGTCTGGTGGGGAGGCGACCAACCGTGCCCTGAGAGAGGAGAAAAACCCAGTTAGTCTGGTGGGGAGGTGACCAACCGTGCCCTGAGAGAGGAGAAAAACCCAGTTAGTCTGGTGGGGAGGCGACCAACCGTGCCCTGAGAGAGGAGAAAAACCCAGTTAGTCTGGTGGGGAGGCGACCAACCGTGCCCTGAGAGAGGAGAAAAACCCAGTTAGTCTGGTGGGGAGGTGACCAACCGTGCCCTGAGAGAGGAGAAAAACCCAGTTAGTCTGGTGGGGAGGCGACCAACCGTGCCCTGAGAGAGGAGAAAAACCCAGTTAGTCTGGTGGGGAGGCGACCAACCGTGCCCTGAGAGAGGAAAAAAACCCAGTTAGTCTGGTGGGGAGGCGACCAACCGTGCCCTGAGAGAGGAGAAAAACCCAGTTAGTCTGGTGGGGAGGCGACCAACCGTGCCCTGAGAGAGGAGAAAAACCCAGTTAGTCTGGTGGGGAGGCGACCAACCGTGCCCTGAGAGAGGAGAAAAACCCAGTTAGTCTGGTGGGGAGGCGACCAACCGTGCCCTGAGAGGAGAAAAACCCAGTTAGTCTGGTGGGGAGGCGACCAACCGTGCCCTGAGAGAGAAGAAAAACAGAGTTAGTCTGGTGGGGAGGTGACCAACCGTGCCCTGAGAGAGGAGAAAAACCCAGTTAGTCTGGTGGGGAGGCGACCATTCGTGCCCGCTATTCTAAACTATTTGTAATTGCTTGAAGTTACTTACTTACGGTAATAGGTAAGGCTTAACCACAAAAGTACAATTTATTTTAATTTTCCCTTATTTTTTAGGTGAAACCCACTGTGTGAAATGTGTTATCAGAAATGCTGTACTGGTGAAACCCACTGTGTGAGATGTGTTATCAGAACTGCTGTACTGGTGAAACCCACTGTGTGAGATGTGTTATCAGAACTGCTGTACTGGTGAAACCCACTGTGTGAGATGTGTTAGCAGAACTGCTGTACTGGTGAAACCCACTGTGTGAGATGTGTTAGCAGAACTGCTGTACTGGGCCAGATATCGGTTCTATTCCTTGCTGGGTAAGGCTTTTGTATAAGTAAAGGTTTTGGACAGTGCAGAGAAACACACAGCTCCAGGCGGTGTTTACTATTCATATGGTTGTTGAGTCCTGGCTCAGTTCCCTGCATAATCAGCCTGTTTTAGGTCTTCCAGTACAGGGAGAGAGAAATACACTGTCAGAAACCATGGTCCGTAAGTTAACACACTGTCAGAAACCATGGTCCGTAAGTTAACACACAGTCAGAAACTATGGTCCGTAGGTTAACACACAGTCAGAAACCATGGTCCGTAAGTTAACACACAGTCAGAAACTATGGTCCGTAGGTTAACACACAGTCAGAAACCATGGTCCGTAAGTTAACACACTGTCAGAAACTATGGTCCGTAGGTTAACACACAGTCAGAAACCATGGTCCGTAAGTTAACACACTGTCAGAAACCATGGTCCGTAAGTTAACACACAGTCAGAAACTATGGTCCGTAGGTTAACACACAGTCAGAAACCATGGTCCGTAGGTTAACACACAGTCAGAAACTATGGGATACCGTGTTAAAACGAGGAATAGGAGCGGACTATCTAGTGTCGGCGTGAATGAAATTAAGGCAGTGTTGTCTAACTAAAACACACACGCTTGCACGAACGCATGCACACTCACACACAACGTGACCTGAAAGTGGAAGTGGGGCAGAACAAAGAGAGAGCAGAGGGCCAACTAAATATAAAACCATGATGATGATGGGAGAAGAAGCCATCCTATTAACTAAGAGAGAACAGGAAGTTCTGAATCATCTCTCTCTCTCTCTCTCTTTGTCTCTCTGTCTCTCTCTCTGTCTCTCTCTCTCTCTCTTTCTCTCTGTCTCTCTCTCTGTCTCTCTCTGTCTCTCTCTCTTTGTCTCTCTGTCTCTCTCTCTTTGTCTCTCTCTGCTCTCTCTCTCTTTGTCTCTCTGTCTCTCTCTCTGTCTCTCTCTCTCTCTCTTTCTCTCTGTCTCTCTCTCTGTCTCTCTCTGTCTCTCTCTCTTTGTCTCTCTGTCTCTCTCTCTTTGTCTCTCTGTCTCTCTCTCTTTGTCTCTCTGTCTCTCTCTCTCTCTTGTCTCTCTGTCTCTCTCTCTCTCTTTGTCTCTGTCTCTCTCTCTGTCTCTCTCTCTTTGTCTCTCTGTCTCTCTCTTTGTCTCTCTGTCTCTCTCTCTGTCTCTCTGTCTCTCTCTCTCTGTGTCTGTTTCTCTCTCGTCTCTCTCTGTGTCTCTGTGTCTGTCTCTGTGTCTCTGTCTCTGTGTCTCTGTCTCTGTGTTCCACTAAGGCTATCTCTTACGCTTGGATGAACACATCAGAAGCCAGCCAATCAATCACAGTACAGACCATAATGAGATGGAGACGTGGAGACGTCACGACAACTGGACCAAAACAAGATGCACGGTAAAGGGCTGTTCTTAGGCACGACACAGCCCTTAGGCGTGGTATATTGGCCTTATACCACAAATCCCAGAGGTGCCTTATTCCACAAACCCCCACGATGCACAATTCCACAAACCCCTGAGGTGCCCTATTCCACAAACCCCAGAGGTGCCCTATTCCACAAACCCCAGAGGTGCCCTATTCCACAAACCCCAGAGGTGCCCTATTCCACAAACCCCAGAGGTGCCCTATTCCACAAACCCCAGAGGTGCCCTATTCCACAAACCCCAGAGGTGCCCTATTCCACAAACCCCAGAGGTGCCCTATTCCACAAACCCCAGAGGTGCCCTATTCCACAAACCGCAGAGGTGCCCTATTCCACAAACCCCAGAGGTGCCCTATTCCACAAACCCCCGAGGTGCCTTATTCCACAAACCCCCGAGGTGCCATATTCCACAAACCCCCGAGGTGCCTTATTCCACAAATCCCCGAGGTGCCTTATTCCACAAACCCCCTGAGGCGCCTTATTCCACAACCCCCCGAGGTGCCCTATACCACAAACCCCCGAGGTGCTCTATTCCACAAACCCCCGAGGTGCTCTATTCCACAAACCCCCGAGGTGCCCTATTCCACAAACCCCCGAGGTGCCCTATTCCACAAACCCCAGAGGTGCCCTATTCCACAAACCCCCGAGGTGCCCTATTCCACAAACCCCAGAGGTGCCCTATACCACAAACCCCTGAGGTGCCTTATTCCACAAACCCCCGAGGTGCCTTATTGCTATTATAAACTAGTTATGAACATAATAAGATATACTACGGATTTCAGCCAATCAGCATTCAGGGCTCGAACCACACAGTTTATAATAGAACATATAGTTCTGTATGTAGGGCCTTTGGACTGGGTCTTAGGTCTGGCTGTATGTAGGGCCTTTGGACTGGGTCTTAGGTCTGGCTGTATGTAGAGCCTTTGGACTGGGTGTTAGGTCTGGCTGTATGTAGGGCCTTTGGACTGGGTCTTAGGTCTGGCTGTATGTAGGGCCTTTGGACTGGGTCTTAGGTCTGGCTGTATGTAGGGCCTTTGGACTGGGTCTTAGGTCTGGCTGTATGTAGGGCCTTTGGACTGTGCCTAATTCATTTCATAGTACATGATTCAGTTGAAACAGGCTCTGGGGAGACAGAAGTTTAAACTGGGTGGTTGTGATGTTAGAGAGAGAGTGGGAGAAAGACATGCAGAGGATGGCTGTAAGAACAGCAGTGGGTAGATGTCTGTTTATAGTTAGTAAAGAGGTGTGTGTGTGTGTGGCTGTGTGTGTGTGGGCTCACGTTGTGCAGTGCTTCTTGGCGTCGTGGCAGGGATGACAGCTGAGACTCAGAGTGGTACAGGGTCATCCCCTTCCTCAGGACACGCAGGTCCCCTGGGTTACACTGCTGCTGGGGAGACAGAGAGAGATTATCACACACCGATCAATACCCACATCACAGCCCACAGAACCTACCAACACACTGTTCAATATCCACATCACAGCCCCCAGAACCTACCAACACTGTTCAATATCCACATCACAGCCCACAGAACCTACCAACACTGTTCAATACCCACATCACAGCCCCCAGAACCTACCAACACACTGTTCAATATCCACATCACAGCCCCCAGAACCTACCAACACTGTTCAATATCCACATCACAGCCCCCAGAACCTACCAACACTGTTCAATATCCACATCACAGCCCCCAGAACCTACCAACACTGTTCAATATCCACATCACAGCCCCCAGAACCTACCAACACACTGTTCAATATCCACATCACAGCCCCCAGAACCTACCAACACTGTTCAATATCCACATCACAGCCCCCAGAACCTACCAACACTGTTCAATATCCACATCACAGCCCCCAGAACCTACCAACACTGTTCAATATCCACATCACAGCCCCCAGAACCTACCAACACTGTTCAATATCCACATCACAGCCCCCAGAACCTACCAACACACTGTTCAATATCCACATCACAGCCCCCAGAACCTACCAACACACTGTTCAATACCCACATCACAGCCCCCAGAACCTACCAACACTGTTCAATATCCACATCACAGCCCCCAGAACCTACCAACACTGTTCAATATCCACATCACAGCCCCCAGAACCTACCAACACACTGTTCAATATCCACATCACAGCCCCCAGAACCTACCAACACTGTTCAATATCCACATCACAGCCCCCAGAACCTACCAACACTGTTCAATATCCACATCACAGCCCCCAGAACCTACCAACACTGTTCAATATCCACATCACAGCCCCCAGAACCTACCAACACACTGTTCAATATCCACATCACAGCCCCCAGAACCTACCAACACTGTTCAATATCCACATCACAGCCCCCAGAACCTACCAACACTGTTCAATATCCACATCACAGCCCCCAGAACCTACCAACACACTGTTCAATACCCACATCACAGCCCCCAGAACCTACCAACACTGTTCAATACCCACATCACAGCCCCCAGAACCTACCAACACACTGTTCAATATCCACATCACAGCCCACAGAACCTACCAACACTGTTCAATACCCACATCACAGCCCCCAGAACCTACCAACACTGTTCAATACCCACATCACAGCCCCCAGAACCTACCAACACTGTTCAATATCCACATCACAGCCCCCAGAACCTACCAACACTGTTCAATATCCACATCACAGCCCCCAGAACCTACCAACACTGTTCAATACCCACATCACAGCCCCCAGAACCTACCAACACTGTTCAATATCCACATCACAGCCCCCAGAACCTACCAACACTGTTCAATATCCACATCACAGCCCCCAGAACCTACCAACACACTGTTGTGCACAGGGATAGGAGGTCAAAAATGTCTCATATGGAAATATTCTGAAATGTTGTTCTCTACGTATTCTCTCATATTCATAAAGATCACAGGTACCTGGGGGTTCTAACTAGCCATCCATCCATCTGTCTGTCTTTAGGGAGAATCGCCAATGTTTCCTATGACATTTCCAGAGTCACGCACGTCCAGCATGTTGTGTGTGTGGTCACGTGATGGCTGGAAGAACCTTGTAAACCTAGCTATAAATAACACAGTGAGCGGTGTGTGTGTGTGTGTGTGTGTGTGTGTGTGTGTGTGTGTGTGTGTGTGTGTGTGTGTGTGTGTGTGTGTGTGTGTGTGTGTGTGTGTCACATCTGGCGCTCCTGGGTGTCAGGGGACTGAATGCAGAACACAGCCTTCTCCCACAACAACATGCACTCCAGAGATACAATTAGCACTCCATCACTGCACCTCTGGCTCATGCTGCTTCACATTCCCCCATCCCATCACTCCTCTAGCATTCCCCCATCCCATCACTCCTCTAGCATTCCTTCATCCCATCACTCCTCTAGCATTCCCCCATCCCATCACTCCTCTAGCATTCCCCCATCACATCACTCCTCTAGCATTCCCCCATCCCATCACTCCTCTAGCATTCCCCCATCCCATCACTCCTCTAGCATTCCCCCATCCCATCACTCCTCTAGCATTCCCCCACCCCATCACTCCTCTAGCATTCCCCATCCCATCACTCCCCCAGCATTCCCCCATCACATCACTCCTCTAGCATTCTCCCATCCCATCACTCCCCCAGCATTCCCCCATCACATCACTCCTCTAGCATTCTCCCATCCCATCACTCCTCTAGCATTCCCCATCACTCTTCAAGCATTCCCCCATCACATCACTCCTCTAGCATTCCCCCATCCCATCACTCCTCTAGCATTCCCCCATCCCATCACTCCTCTAGCATTCCCCATCCCATCACTCCCCCAGCATTCCCCCATCACATCACTCCTCTAGCATTCCCCCATCACATCACTCCTCTAGCATTCCCCATCCCATCACTCCTCTAGCATTCCCCCACCCCATCACTCCTCTAGCATTCCCCCATCCCATCACTTCTCTAGCATTCCCCCATCCCATCACTCCTCTAGCATTCCCCATCCCATCACTCCCCCAGCATTCCCCCATCACATCACTCCTCTAGCATTCTCCCATCCCATCACTCCTCTAGCATTCTCCCATCACATCACTCCTCTAGCATTCCCCCATCCCATCACTCCTCTAGCATTCCCCATCACTCTTCAAGCATTCCCCCATCCCATCACTCCTCTAGCATTCCCCCATCCCATCACTCCTCTAGCATTCCCCCATCACATCACTCCTCTAGCATTCCCCCATCCCATCACTCCTCTAGCATTCCCCCTCCCCATCACTCCTCTAGCATTCCCCCACCCCATCACTCCTCTAGCATTCCCCCATCCCATCACTCCTCTAGCATTCCCCCTCCCCATCACTCCTCTAGCATTCCCCCATCAACAGTCTGTCTAAAGACTGTTGAACTACTCAGGCTGAGTCAGCCAGAGTAACACTACACCGGTCTGTCTAAAGACTGTTGAACTACTCAGGCCGACTCAGCCAGAGTAACACTACACCGGTCTGTCTAAAGTGGACCATGTGCAGTAGGACAGTGAACAAGGGGACTGTTATAATAACACACTTCAATACTCAAGTAGACAGAAGTCACTTCTAAAATGATTTAAGTACTTTTGACGCAGTTCTCAAGTCAGTGTTTTTGTACATGTGTATATTAAATAGGGGTATGCAGACTTCTTTCTGTTGTGTCTAGGTATTTCCACTGTTGTGTCTAGGTATTTCCACTGTTGTGTCTAGGTATTTCCACTGTTGTGTCTAGGTATTTCCACTGTTGTGTCTACTTATTTCCACTGTTGTGTCTAGGTATTTCCACTGTTGTGTCTAGGTATTTCCACTGTTGTGTCTAGGTATTTCAACTGTTGTGTCTAGGTATTTCCACTGTTGTGCCTAGGTATTTCCACTGTTGTGTCTAGGTATTTCCACTGTTGTGTCTAGGTATTTCCACTGTTGTGTCTAGCCCACAGCATAATCCTTCTTTACAAAGTTTAAAGTGTAAACCACACAATCCAGCCAGTTAGGAGGGTCAACATTCCATTCTAATGCTTTTATTGTTTTCTTCACAATCACAAACAACGTTTCACTGCTTCACCTTCACAAAACTGGGACGTTAGGAAATATTTCCACAGAACAGGGAAGGAGGAAATATCTCCACAGAACAGGGAAGGAGGAAATATCTCCACAGAACAGGGAAGGAGGAAATATCTCTACAAGAACCAACCCAATATCACAGATGATTGTGATATAGACACAAATTGCTTATTTTAAATTAATGACAGGCACACAAAAAAGTAATTTTTTTGCAATACACAATTTTGTATATAGTGAATTTCAAATCACAGAAAGTCAGTAGGTTACTTAATTAAGACAAATGATAGGAGACAACTTTAGCATTTTATCTATTAGCAACTTTGCAACTACTTTTTAGCTACATTGTAACTACTTAGCATGTTAGCTAACCCTTCCCCCAACCCTCACCTTAACCCTTTAACCTAACTCCTACCCCTAACCTTAACCCTATAAAGATATGTGTCGGTTCCTTTCTCCATCTCGAGATCTCACATTTCACTAAGTTTGTCATAGAAAGCAAAAATTCCTCAACATCATCAACAACAGATCAACAACATCATCAACAACAGATCAACAACAGGACGTTCATATAACTTTCAGGACGTGTTCATTTTCTGGCTTACATACACCAGTTGTCAGTCATGCATTAATGACTGGTTCTCTACCTGAGTTCGCTGTGTCGCCCTCATACACCCACCAGATTGCCCTACAGGCTGGGACAAGCATTCATGCTTCACAACACACTGTAAAATATCATTCACCTCCCAGGCCTCAATACAATACACTGTAACATATCATTCACCTCCCAGGCCTCAGTAAAATACACTGTAACATATCATTCACCTCCCAGGCCTCAATACAATACACTGTAACATATCATTCACCTCCCAGGCCTCAATACAATACACTGTAGCATATCATTCACCTCCCAGGCCTCAATACAATACACTGTAGCATATCATTCACCTCCCAGGCCTCTGTACAATACAACACACTGTAGCATATCATTCACCTCCCAGGCCTCAATACAACACACTGTAGCATATCATTCACCTCCAGGCCTCAATACAATACACTGTAGCATATCATTCACCTCCCAGGCCTCAATACAATGCAATACACTGTAGCATATCATTCACCTCCCAGGCCTCAATACAATACACTGTAGCATATCATTCACCTCCCAGGCCTCAATACAATACACTGTAGCATATCATTCACCTCCCAGGCCTCTGTACAATACACTGTAACATATCATTCACCTCCCAGGCCTCTGTACAATACACTGTAACATATCATTCACCTCCCAGGCCTCAATACAATACACTGTAGCATATCATTCACCTCCCAGGCCTCAATACAATACACTGTAGCATATCATTCACCTCCCAGGCCTCTGTACAATACACTGTAGCATATCATTCACCTCCCAGGCCTCAATACAATACACTGTAACATATCATTCACCTCCCAGGCCTCAATACAATACACTGTAACATATCATTCACCTCCCAGGCCTCTGTACAATACACTGTAACATATCATTCACCTCCCAGGCCTCTGTACAATACACTGTAACATATCATTCACCTCCCAGGCCTCTGTACAATACACTGTAACATATCATTCACCTCCCAGGCCTCTGTACAATACACTGTAACATATCATTCACCTCCCAGGCCTCAATACAATACACTGTAGCATATCATTCACCTCCCAGGCCTCTGTACAATACACTGTAGCATATAATTCACCTCCCAGGCCTCAATACAATACACTGTAGCATATCATTCACCTCCCAGGCCTAACACACACCAACAGAGCTGTGGACTAAGCCACCAAGAGCATAGTATAATTAGCTTGCATGCTACAGCGGCATGATAGCGATTTGGCAGAACATGAGGCCAATGTGTAAGCTAACAGGTGTGAAAGGCCCATCACCACAGAAAGTAAATTTGGCTGAACATGAGGCCAATGTGTAAGCTGACAGGTGTGAAAGGCCCATCACCACAGAAAGTAAATTTGGCTGAACATGAGGCCAATGTGTAAGCTGACAGGTGTGAAAGGCCCATCACCACAGAAAGTACATTTGGCTGAACATGAGGCCAATGTGTAAGCTGACAGGTGTGAAAGGCCCATCACCACAGAAAGTACATTTGGCTGAACATGAGGCCAATGTGTAAGCTGACAGGTGTGAAAGGCCCATCACCACAGAAAGTAAATTTGGCTGAACATGAGGCCAATGTGTAAGCTGACAGGTGTGAAAGGCCCATCACCACAGAAAGTAAATTTGGCTGAACATGAGGCCAATGTGTAAGCTGACAGGTGTGAAAGGCCCATCACCACAGAAAGTAAATTTGGCAGAACATGAGGCCAATGTGTAAGCTGACAGGTGTGAAAGGCCCATCACCACAGAAAGTAAATTTGGCTGAACATGAGGCCAATGTGTAAGCTGACAGGTGTGAAAGGCCCATCACCACAGAAAGTACATTTGGCTGAACATGAGGCCAATGTGTAAGCTGACAGGTGTGAAAGGCCCATCACCACAGAAAGTAAATTTGGCTGAACATGAGGCCAATGTGTAAGCTGACAGGTGTGAAAGGCCCATCACCACAGAAAGTACATTTGGCTGAACATGAGGCCAATGTGTAAGCTGACAGGTGTGAAAGGCCCATCACCACAGAAAGTACATTTGGCTGAACATGAGGCCAATGTGTAAGCTGACAGGTGTGAAAGGCCCATCACCACAGAAAGTAAATTTGGCTGAACATGAGGCCAATGTGTAAGCTGACAGGTGTGAAAGGCCCATCACCACAGAAAGTAAATTTGGCTGAACATGAGGCCAATGTGTAAGCTGACAGGTGTGAAAGGCCCATCACCACAGAAAGTAAATTTGGCAGAACATGAGGCCAATGTGTAAGCTGACAGGTGTGAAAGGCCCATCACCACAGAAAGTAAATTTGGCAGAACATGAGGCCAATGTGTAAGCTGACAGGTGTGAAAGGCCCATCACCACAGAAAGTAAATTTGGCAGAACATGAGGCCAATGTGTAAGCTGACAGGTGTGAAAGGCCCATCACCACAGAAAGTAAATTTGGCTGAACATGAGGCCAATGTGTAAGCTGACAGGTGTGAAAGGCCCATCACCACAGAAAGTAATAGCATATAAAGACCAGCGTAGAGTTGGACTTAGAGCGTTACCTTGTTTCTCTGTATCTGTGATAAACTATCTCTGCTACAGGCCTGAATGTGGGGGGAGCAAGAGATATTATGAGAGGATGGCTGACCAGTTGTTTTGTGTGACACCGAGGTCATAGGTCATTGTAAAACAAAGTAAATTGTAAAACAAAGTAAACACACAACAGATGGCAATACTATGTCTGGCTATGTAGGAGGATATTAACTGTGATGATCACAAAGCAGAGATATACATTATCTTACCAAAATGGTTCTAAAGGAAAGTTAATATCAGGTATCCTTATGTAAAAGGTAATGGAGGCCAATCTTTAGCACATACTTATTAATTGCCTCGATGATACAAGTTTTGTGTCAGTGGTTCCAGCCCACACACTTTGCCAACATAATAATCTGAAGGAAGATCACTGGGAAAATAAGTGCTAAAAATAAATAAGATCCCAATTAAATATATATTTAAATCGCTTTTATGTCTTCAAAGACGAAGCTTGAGTTGGTCTATCGCTACGGTGCTTTTGCACTGACGTGACCTGAGCCTCACGTAATAGAATAGCATACAGTGCTTCAGTGTATCAAGCCATACAATTTAAAGCAGAGATCATCCAACTAGATTCAGCCGCGGGATGATTTGTTCTTCAGAGGATGGTCAGGGGGTCGGAAACATAATGACAAATCATTTGCAAACTGAAGCCTAACCAGATAATTGATTAAAACAGAATCATTTCAAACATTACATTTGTATACGATCATATAGATGCTCTATTATGTGTGGGAATACTTTGGAACACATTTCCAAAATTAAAATCCCTTGGAGCTGATTTCCTGGTGGTTTACAATAATAAAAATATATATATCTTTATTTTTTGCTCAGAAAACTTGGGAGGCCAAATAAAGGGGGAAAAAAGACAAAACAAAGTGATAATATTTCATGTTTACATGGCTGATGACTATATGCTGAGATAGGTTTTCGGATCGATTACCTATTGGTTCAAAAGGTTTTCGGATCGATTACCTATTGGTTCAAAAGGTTTTCGGATCGATTACCTATTGGTTCAAAAGGTTTTCGGATCGATTACCTATTGGTTCAAAAGGTTTTCGGATCGATTACCTATTGGTTCAAAAGGTTTTCGGATCGATTACCTATTGGTTCAAATGGTTTTCGGATCGATTACCTATTGGTTCAAAAGGTTTTCGGATCGATTACCTATTGGTTCAAAAAGTTTTCGGATCGATTACCTATTGGTTCAAAAGGTTTTCGGGATCGATTACCTATTGGTTCAAAAGGTTTTCGGATCGATTACCTATTGGTTCAAAAGGTTTTCGGATCGATTACCTATTGGTTCAAAAGGTTTTAGGATCGATTACCTATTGGTTCAAAAGGTTTTAGGATCGATTGCCTATTGGTTCAAAAGGTTTTAGGATCGATTACCTATTGGTTCAAAAGGTTTTCGGATCGATTACCTATTGGTTCAAAAGGTTTTAGGATCGATTACCTATTGGTTCAAAAGGTTTTAGGATCGATTACCTATTGGTTCAAAAGTGCACATAGGCCTAGGCTTACAGTACGTACGTATATTACAAGACAACACGTTTAAAGCTGCAATATGTTACTTTTAAGGTGACCCAACCAAATTCACATTAAAATGTGAGTTAAGATCTGTCAAGTCCAAGAAGCAGCAGATTTCTATGCTTCCATTCTTAATAAGTTTAGTTTTTTGCATCTTCTCCATTTTCGGTTTTGTACACCAGCTTTGAACAGCTGAAAATACAATATTTTTCGTTATTGAAAATATATTTCACAGCGGTTTAGAAATTAGGCAATGTCAAACAATTCACATTTTTGTGATCAGGAAATGGCAGAGCAATTTCTGCATATCGCACCTTTTAATGTATTTAAAGGTAATGTTTGTCTCGTTCACTAGCCTTGTGTGTGTCTCTCGTCTCGATATAGCCGACATACTGTATACAGTGCATTCTGAAAGTATTCAGACCCGTTTACTTTTTCCAGATTTTTTTACGTTACAGCCTATTTTAAAATGTATGAAATAGTTTTTCCCCCTCATCAATCTACACACAATACCCCATAATGACAAAGCAAAAACATGTTGTTTTTTTGCACATTTACAATAAAAAAAAAATAAAATAATATATATTTACATAAGTATTCAGACCTTTTACTCAGTACTTTGTTGAAGCACCTTGACAGCAAATACAGCCTCAAGTATTCTTGGGTATGACGCTACAAGCTTGGCACAGCTGTATTTGGGGAGTTTCTCCCATTCTTCTCTGTAGATCCTCTCATGCTCTGTGAGGTTGGATGGGGAGCGTCGCTGCACAGCTATTTTCAGGTCTCTGCAAAAATGTTCGATCAGGTTTAAGTCCGGGCTCTGGCTGGGCCACGCAAGGACATTCAGAGACTTGTCCCGAAGCCACTCCTGCATTGTCTTGGCTGTGTGCTTAGGGTCGTTGTCCTGTTGGAAGGTGAACCTTCACCCCCAGTCTGAGGTCTGGAGCAGGTTTTCATCAAGGATCTCTCTGTACTTTGCTCTCTTCATCTTTCCCTCGATCCTGCCTAATTTCCCAGTCCCTGCCGATGGAAAAAACATCTCCACAGCATGATGCTGCCACCACCATTCTTTACCGTAGGGATGGTGCCAGGTTTCTTCCCGACGTGAAATTTGGGATTCAGGCCAAAGAGTTCAATCTTGGTTTCATCAGACCAGAGAATCTTGTTTCTCATGGTCTGAGAGTCTTTAGGTGCCTTTTGGCAAAATCCATGTGGGCCATCATGCCTTTTACTGAGGAATGGCTTCCGTCTGGCCACTCTACCATAAAGGCATGATTGGTAGAGTGCTGCAGAGATGGTTGTCCTTCTGGAAGGTTCTCCCATTTCCACAGAGTAACTCTAGAGCTCTGTCAGAGTGAATATAGGGTTCTTGGTCACCTCCCTGACCAAGGCCCTTCTCTCCTGATTGCTCAGTTTGGCCATGCAGCCAGCTCTAGGAAGAGTCTTGGTGGTTACAAACTTCTTCCATTTAAGAATGATGGAGGCCACTGTGTTCTTGGGAACCTTCAATGCTGCAGAAATGGTTTTGTACCCTTCCCCAAATCGGTGCCTCGAAACAATCCTGTCTCGGAGCTCTATGGACAATTCCTTTGACCTCATGGCTTGGTTTTTGCTCTGACATGCACTGTCAACTGTGGGACCTTATATAGACAGGTGTGCGCCTTTCCAAATCATGTCCAATCAAGTTGTAGAAACATCCCAAGGATGATCAATGGAAACAGGATGTACTTGAGCTCAATTTCGAGTCTCATAGCAAAGGGTCTGAAAACTTATGTAAGTAAGGCATTTCTTATTTTTACTTTAATAAATTTGAAAACATTTCTAAAAACCTGTTTTGGCTTTGTCATTATCGGGTATTGTGTGTAGATAATTTATTTTTATTATACTTTTATTTAACTAGGCAAGTCAGTTAAGAACAAATTCTTATTCACAATGATGGCCTACCGGGGAACAGTGGGTTAAACTGCCTTGTTCAGGGGCAGAACGACAGATTTTTACCTTGTCAGCTCAAGGACTCGATCCAGCAACCTTTCAGTTACTGGCACAATGCTCTAACCACTAGGCTACCTGCCGCCCCATTAATGAGGATTTTCTTTTTTTTATCCAGTTTAGAATAAGGCTGTAACGTAACAAAATGTGGAAAAAGTCAAGCGGTCTGAATACTTTCCTAACACACTGTAGCTGACGTTTAGACTGGTTCCTCCCCCTCTCCCTCTAGAGCCTTTCTCCCCCTCTCCCTCTAGAGCCTTTCTCCCCCTCTCCCTCTAGAGCCTTTCTCCCCCTCTCCCAAAAACCTGAAAGGTAACAGGTGAACTCCTGGTGAACTGGAAGAGCCTCCATCTCCCCATTTACCCTCCTGACAAACTCCATGTCATAGGAAGGTCACCCAGAGAGAAGACGACAACGCTGTCACTGTCTGCTTCTCAAATGGCTCCCTATTTCCTATGAGTCCTGGCCAAAAGTAGTGCACTACACACGGTGCCATTTGGGATGCTGTCACTCTGTCTCAGAGCTCCTCTCCATCTCATCTCTCTTCTAAGCCTTGGGGGCGACATCACATCATGGCTCTGTACTGTGGCTGGCTGTCTTACAGCTCTGGCATGAATTAAACATGGATAAACACATTCTCCACCCTTCAGTTCAGACGTACGGCTCGGTGCATTGTGAGTGGGAGAGACATCAGCGTGTTGTTGTGAGTGGGTGGGTTGAGGAGAGACTACAGCGTGTTGTTGTGAGAGGGTGGGTTGAGGAGAGACTACAGCGTGTTGTTGTGAGAGGGTGGGTTGAGGAGAGACTACAGTGTGTTGTGAGAGGGTGGGTTGAGGAGAGACACCAGCGTGTTGTTGTGAGAGGGTGGGTTGAGGAGAGACTACAGCGTGTTGTTGTGAGAGGGTGGGTTGAGGAGAGACTACAGCGTGTTGTTGTGAGAGGGTGGGTTGAGGAGAGACTACCAGCGTGTTGTTGTGAGAGGGTGGGTTGAGGAGAGACTACGGCGTGTTGTTGTGAGAGGGTGGGTTGAGGAGAGACATACAGCGTGTTGTTGTGAGAGGGTGGGTTGAGGAGAGACTACAGTGTGTTGTGAGAGGGTGGGTTGAGGAGAGACTACCAGCGTGTTGTTGTGAGAGGGTGGGTTGAGGAGAGACTACAGCGTGTTGTGAGAGGGTGGGTTGAGGAGAGACTACGGCGTGTTGTTGTGAGAGGGTGGGTTGAGGAGAGACTACAGCGTGTTGTTGTGAGAGGGTGGGTTGAGGAGAGACTACGGCGTGTTGTTGTGAGTGGGTGGGTTGAGGAGAGACTACAGCGTGTTGTTGTGAGAGGGTGGGTTGAGGAGAGACTACAGCGTGTTGTGAGAGGGTGGGTTGAGGAGAGACTACAGCGTGTTGTTGTGAGAGGGTGGGTTGAGGAGAGACATCAGCGTGTTGTTGTGAGAGGGTGGGTTGAGGAGAGACATCAGCGTGTTGTTGTGAGAGGGTGGGTTGAGGAGAGACTACAGCGTGTTGTGAGAGGGTGGGCTGAGGAGAGACTACAGCGTGTTGTTGTGAGAGGGTGGGTTGAGGAGAGACTACAGCGTGTTGTTGTGAGAGGGTGGGTTGAGGAGAGACTACAACGTGTTGTTGTGAGTGGGTGGGTTGAGGAGAGACATCAGCGTGTTGTTGTGAGAGGGTGGGTTGAGGAGAGACTACAGCGTGTTGTTGTGAGTGGGTGGGCTGAGGAGAGACTACAGCGTGTTGTGAGAGGGTGGGCTGAGGAGAGACTACAGCGTGTTGTTGTGAGAGGGTGGGTTGAGGAGAGACTACAACGTGTTGTTGTAAGTGGGTGGGTTGAGGAGAGACACCAGCGTGTTGTTGTGAGTGGGTGGGCTGAGGAGAGACTACAGCGTGTTGTTGTGAGAGGGTGGGCTGAGGAGAGACTACAGCGTGTTGTTGTGAGAGGGTGGGTTGAGGAGAGACTACAGCGTGTTGTTGTGAGAGGGTGGGTTGAGGAGAGACTACAGCGTGGTGTTGTGAGAGGGTGGGTTGAGGAGAGACTACAGCGTGTTGTTGTGAGAGGGTGGGCTGAGGGAGACCCGCGGGGGAGGGGGGGGGGGGCTACAGCGTGTTGTTGTGAGAGGGTGGGTTGAGGAGAGACTACAGCGTGTTGTTGTGAGAGGGTGGGCTGAGGAGAGACTACAGCGTGGTGTTGTGAGAGGGTGGGTTGAGGAGAGACTACAGCGTGTTGTTGTGAGAGGGTGGGTTGAGGAGAAACATCAAAAATACAATTTTGTCCTTGTGGGTGCTTACGAATTCAATAATGAAAATAAAACTATTTTAAATCACTAAGGCGTACTGTGTGTGTGTGTGTGTGTGTGTGTGTGTGTGTGTGTGTGTGTGTGTGTGTGTGTGTGTGTGTGTGTGTGTGTGTGTGTGTGTGTGTGTGTGTGTGTGTGTGTGTGTGTGTGTGTGTGTGTGAGTGTGTGTGTGAGACCATCACCTGAGTTAAAAGCTTGCTGTTGTCATCTTCCAATATCCTCATCTTGGTCTCCAGCTGTCTGATGTAGTTAGAGGAGGAGGAGTCTAAAAAACAGAGAAAGCAAAGAGAAGAGGAAGATGAGAGAAAAGGATGAAGTGGAGGAAGAGGAAGATGAGAGAAAGGGATGAAGAGAAGGAAGAGGAGGATGAGAGAAGAGGAAGATGAGAGAAAAGGATGAAGAGGAGGAAGAGGAGGATGAGAGAAGAGGGGGAGGGTGGAGGAGGAAAGGATGAAGAGGAGGAAGAGGAGGATGAGAGAAGAGGGGGATGAGAGAAGTGGGGGATGAGAGGAAAGGATGAAGAGGAGGAAGGGGAGGATGAGAGAAGAGGGGGATGAGAGAAGAGGGGGATGAGAGGAAAGGATGAAGAGGAGGAAGAGGAGGATGAGAGAAGAGGGGGATGAGAGAAGTGGGGGATGAGAGGAAAGGATGAAGAGGAGGAAGGGGAGGATGAGAGAAGAGGGGGATGAGAGAAGAGGGGGATGAGAGGAAAGGATGAAGAGGAGGAAGAGGAGGATGAGAGAAGAGGGGGATGAGAGAAGAGGAGGATGAGAGAAGAGGGGGATGAGAGGAAAGGATGAAGAGGAGGAAGAGGAGGATGAGAGAAGAGGGGGATGAGAGAAGAGGAGGATGAGAGAAGAAGGGGATGAGAGAAGAGGGGGATGAGAGGAAAGGATGAAGAGGAGGAAGAGGAGGATGAGAGAAGAGGGGGATGAGAGAAGAGGAGGATGAGAGAAGAAGGGGATGAGAGAAGAGGGGGATGAGAGGAAAGGATGAAGAGGAGGAAGAGGGGGATGAGAGGAAAGGATGAAGATGAGGAAGAGGAGGATGAGAGAAGAGAGGGATGAGAGGAAAGGATGAAGAGGAGGAAGAGGAGGATGAGAAAAGAGGGGGATGAGAGGAAAGGATGAAGAGGAGTAGAGATTATCTTTAGTTTCTTCAATTGCTTGGTTGTTAATTTTCTAAACAAATGACAGTTGAATAATTGTATTATGTTACTCATCCTGCATAACACATCCACTATAATACAGGACCACCTGACTAAATTAGGTTTCTACTTTTACTTGAATCATCAGTTTAGCGACAGCAACAGTGAGGACAATCTGTGTGTGTGTGTGTGTGTGTGTGTGTGTGTGTGTGTGTGTGTGTGTGTGTGTGTGTGTGTGTGTGTGTGTGTGTGTGTGTGTAGTATACTGTAGTTTGACAAAAAAGAGATGAAAGTATCAGAGGCAGAATGCTTTGACAACGTCTCAGAATCACAGTCAGTCAGTCACCAGGGTTCTCATGCTCCAATTACATTCTGTTATTATACACTACAAGTAAGCATGTCACAATAAGGTCTACACCGGTTGTATTCGGCGCATGTGACAAAATACAATTTGATTTGATTTTGACATGACCAAAATTATGTGGACACCTGCTCGTCGAATATCTCATTCCAAAATCATGGGTATTAATATGGAGTTGGTCCCCCCTTTGCTGCTATAACAGCCTCCAGTCTTCTGGGAAGGCTTTCCACTAGATGTAGGAACATTGCTGCTGGGACTTGCTTCCATTCAGCCACAAGAGCATTAGTGAGGTTGGACACTGATGTTGGGCGGTTAGGCCTGGCTCGCTGTCGGTGATCCAATTCATTCCAAAGGTGTTCGATGGGGTTGAAGTCAGAGCTCTGTGCAGGCCAGTCAAGGTCATCCACACCGATCAACAAACAATTTAAGTAGGGACCTCGCTTTGTGCACGTGAGTATTGTCATGCTGAAACAGGAAAGGGCCTTCCCCAAAATGTTGCCACAAAGTTGGAAGCAGAGAATCATCTAGAATATCATTGTATGCTGTAGCGTTAAGATTTCCCTCTACTGGAACTAAGGTGCTTAGCCCGAACCATGAAAAACAGCCCCGACCATTATTCCTCCTCCACCAAACTTTACAGTTGGCACTAAGCATTCGGGCAGGTGGCGTTCTTCTGGCATCCACCAAACCCATATTCTCCGGATTGTCAGATGGTGAAGTGTGATTCATGACTCCAGAGAACGAGTTTCCACTGCTCCAGAGTCCAATGGCGGCGAGCTTTACACCACTCCAGCCGACTCTTGGCTGCTCAGCCCATTTCATGAAGCTCCTGACTAACAGTGCTTATGCTGATATTGCTTCCAGAGGGCAGTTTGGAATTTGGTAGTGGTGTTACACGCCAAGCGCTTCAGCACTGGGCGGTCCCGTTTTGTGAGTTTGTGTGGCCTACAACTTCGCGGCTGAGCCGTTGTTGCTCCTAGACGTTTCCACTTCACAATAACAGCACTTACAGTTGACCGGGGCACCTCTAGCAGGGCAGAAATTTGAACTGACTTGTTGGAAAGGTGGCATCCTATGACGGTGCCACGTTGAAAGTCACTGAGCTCTTCAGTAAGACCCTTCTATTGTCAAGGTTTGTCTATGGAGATTGCATGGCTGTGTGCTCGATTTTATACACAGGTCAGAAACGGGTGTGGCTGAAATAACCAAATCTCTCATTTGAAGGGTTGTCCACATACTTTTGTATATATAGTGTACATGCTGGTGGAAAAAAAGATTTGGGAAGAGAATACCCCAGAACTACTGTTAGGAGAGAGCTATCAAAGCAATGAGACATTGTCTGAATCTCACACACACACACACACACACACACACACACACACACACACACACACACACACACACACACGCCGCGCGCGCTCCCCATTAGCCTACATGCTGGGATCAGTCATCTAATCTCATTCATTAGTTGCTGACTCAAAAAGTCCAACCAACTCCCATCACACAACCAGCAGGCTGTTCCAAACCCCAACAGCAGGCTGTTCCAAACCCCAACAGCAGGCTGTTCCAAACCCCAACAGCAGGCTGTTCCAAACCCCAACAGCAGGCTGTTCCAAACCCCAACAGCAGGCTGTTCCAAACCCCAACAGCAGGCTGTTCCAAACCCCAACAGCAGGCTGTTCCAAACCCCAACAGCAGGATGTTCCAAACCCCAACAGCAGGCTGTTCCAAACCCCAACAGCAGGCTGTTCCAAACCCCAACAGCAGGCTGTTCCAAACCCCAACAGCAGGCTGTTCCAAACCCCAACAGCAGGATGTTCCAAACCCCAACAGCAGGCTGTTCCAAACCCCAACAGCAGGATGTTCCAAACCCCAACAGCAGGCTGTTCCAAACCCCAACAGCAGGCTGTTCCAAACCCCAACAGCAGGATGTTCCAAACCCCAACAGCAGGATGTTCCAAACCCCAACAGCAGGCTGTTCCAAACCCCAACAGCAGGCTGTTCCAAACCCCAACAGCAGGCTGTTCCAAACCCCAACAGCAGGATGTTCCAAACCCCAACAGCAGGATGTTTCAAACCCCAACAGCAGGCTGTTCCAAACCCCAACAGCAGGCTGTTCCAAACCCCAACAGCAGGATGTTCCAAACCCCAACAGCAGGATGTTCCAAACCCCAACAGCAGGATGTTCCAAACCCCAACAGCAGGCTGTTCCAAACCCCAACAGCAGGTAGAGCTTTTCTTAAATTAATTAAACATTAATGTCAGATACACCATTACCTTTCATCAGTATTAACCTAACTACTGTAATACCAAGGCAGGCTGTGCTAACGGTTTAGAGCCTTGACTTTTCATCAGTATTAACCTAACTACTGTAATACCAAGGCAGGCTGTGCTAACGGTTTAGAGCCTTGACTTTTCATCAGTATTAACCTAACTACTGTAATACCAAGGCATTCTGTGCTAACGGTTTAGAGCCTTGACTTTTCATCAGTATTAACCTAACTACTGTAATACCAAGGCATTCTGTGCTAACGGTTTAGAGCCTTGACTTTTCATCAGTATTAACCTAACTACTGTAATACCAAGGCAGGCTGTGCTAACGGTTTAGAGCCTTGACTTTTCATCAGTATTAACCTAACTACTGTAATACCAAGGCATTCTGTGCTAACGGTTTAGAGCCTTGACTTTTCATCAGTATTAACCTAACTACTGTAATACCAAGGCAGGCTGTGCTAACGGTTTAGAGCCTTGACTTTTCATTAGTATTAACCTAACTACTGTAATACCAAGGCAGGCTGTGCTAACGGTTTAGAGCCTTGACTTTTCATTAGTATTAACCTAACTACTGTAATACCAAGGCAGGCTGTGCTAACGGTTTAGAGCCTTGACTTTTCATCAGTATTAACCTAACTACTGTAATACCAAGGCAGGCTGTGCTAACGGTTTAGAGCCTTGACTTTTCATCAGTATTAACCTAACTACTGTAATACCAAGGCAGGCTGTGCTAACGGTTTAGAGCCTTGACTTTTCATCAGTATTAACCTAACTACTGTAATACCAAGGCAGGCTGTGCTAACGGTTTAGAGCCTTGACTTTTCATCAGTATTAACCTAACTACTGTAATACCAAGGCAGGCTGTGCTAACGGTTTAGAGCCTTGACTTTTCATCAGTATTAACCTAACTACTGTAATACCAAGGCAGGCTGTGCTAACGGTTTAGAGCCTTGACTTTTCATCAGTATTAACCTAACTACTGTAATACCAAGGCAGGCTGTGCTAACGGTTTAGAGCCTTGACTTTTCATCAGTATTAACCTAACTACTGTAATACCAAGGCAGGCTGTGCTAACGGTTTAGAGCCTTGACTTTTCATTAGTATTAACCTAACTACTGTAATACCAAGGCAGGCTGTGCTAACGGTTTAGAGCCTTGACTTTTCATCAGTATTAACCTAACTACTGTAATACCAAGGCAGGCTGTGCTAACGGTTTAGAGCCTTGACTTTTCATCAGTATTAACCTAACTACTGTAATACCAAGGCAGGCTGTGCTAACGGTTTAGAGCCTTGACTTTTCATTAGTATTAACCTAACTACTGTAATACCAAGGCAGGCTGTGCTAACGGTTTAGAGCCTTGACTTTTCATCAGTATTAACCTAACTACTGTAATACCAAGGCAGGCTGTGCTAATGGTTTAGAGCCTTGACTTTTCATCAGTATTAACCTAACTACTGTAATACCAAGGCAGGCTGTGCTAACGGTTTAGAGCCTTGACTTTTCATCAGTATTAACCTAACTACTGTAATACCAAGGCAGGCTGTGCTAACGGTTTAGAGCCTTGACTTTTCATCAGTATTAACCTAACTACTGTAATACCAAGGCAGGCTGTGCTAACGGTTTAGAGCCTTGACTTTTCATCAGTATTAACCTAACTACTGTAATACCAAGGCAGGCTGTGCTAACGGTTTAGAGCCTTGACTTTTCATCAGTATTAACCTAACTACTGTAATACCAAGGCAGGCTGTGCTAACGGTTTAGAGCCTTGACTTTTCATCAGTATTAACCTAACTACTGTAATACCAAGGCAGGCTGTGCTAACGGTTTAGAGCCTTGACTTTTCATTAGTATTAACCTAACTACTGTAATACCAAGGCAGGCTGTGCTAACGGTTTAGAGCCTTGACTTTTCATCAGTATTAACCTAACTACTGTAATACCAAGGCAGGCTGTGCTAACGGTTTAGAGCCTTGACTTTTCATCAGTATTAACCTAACTACTGTAATACCAAGGCAGGCTGTGCTAACGGTTTAGAGCCTTGACTTTTCATCAGTATTAACCTAACTACTGTAATACCAAGGCAGGCTGTGCTAACGGTTTAGAGCCTTGACTTTTCATCAGTATTAACCTAACTACTGTAATACCAAGGCAGGCTGTGCTAACGGTTTAGAGCCTTGACTTTTCATCAGTATTAACCTAACTACTGTAATACCAAGGCATTCTGTGCTAACGGTTTAGAGCCTTGACTTTTCATCAGTATTAACCTAACTACTGTAATACCAAGGCATTCTGTGCTAACGGTTTAGAGCCTTGACTTTTCATTAGTATTAACCTAACTACTGTAATACCAAGGCAGGCTGTGCTAACGGTTTAGAGCCTTGACTTTTCATCAGTATTAACCTAACTACTGTAATACCAAGGCAGGCTGTGCTAACGGTTTAGAGCCTTGACTTTTCATTAGTATTAACCTAACTACTGTAATACCAAGGCAGGCTGTGCTAACGGTTTAGAGCCTTGACTTTTCAGACATGGCAATGAGTTGCTTGGTGTTGGTTGGTGGATGAAGATGTCAAGCTGGTTTAATCCTCTTTCTGTCCCTTGTGACCTGGCTTCTAATATGGATTCCTCTGCTGGTCTAACGTACAGCTGCAGGCTGCCGGCTCAGCCATAACGACCAGGACGGGACAACCAACCAGGACCCAGAAACATGGACCCAGAGACATGGACCCAAAGACAGAGACATGGACCCAGAGACATGGACCCAGAGACAGAGACATGGACCCAGAGACATGGACCCAGAGACAGAGACATGGACCCAGAGACATGGACCCAGAGACAGAGACATGGACCCAGAGACATGGACCCGGGGGCACAGACATGGACCCAGAGACATGGACCCAGAGACATGGACCCAGAGACATGGACCCAGAGACATGGATCCAGAGACAGACACATGGACCCAGAGACAGAGACATGGACCCAGAGACATGGACCCAGAGACAGACACATGGACCCAGAGACATGGACCCAGAGACAGAGACATGGACCCAGAGACATGGACCCGGGGGCACAGACATGGACCCAGAGACATGGACCCAGAGACATGGACCCAGAGACATGGACCCAGAGACATGGATCCAGAGACAGACACATGGACCCAGAGACAGAGACATGGACCCAGAGACATGGACCCAGAGACAGACACATGGACCCAGAGACAGAGACATGGACCCAGAGACATGGACCCAGAGACAGAGACATGGACCCAGAGACAGACACATGGACCCAGAGACAGAGACATGGACCCAGAGACAGACAGACACATGGAGCCAGAGACAGAGACATGGACCCAGAGACAGAGACATGGACCCAGAGACATGGACCCAGAGACAGAGACATGGGTGACAGAGTGAACTCAGCTGATTACACACCAGGACCAACACCAGGATACTCTGCCAGGACCTGGTTCAGGAGACAATGGGCCACACTGACACAGTACAGTGCCATCAGATTCCCATGGCTCAGTTGGATGGACTAGGATAAAAGAGTCTATAGTGATAAATGGCTGACCAGGAGCTAACCAAGACCATTGAGGAATCTATTCACAGCTATCAGAAAGGACCAGACCAACAATACTATGGCAGAGGTAATAGACAGCTAAAGCTCTGCCAAGGGCTCTATACATCCCACAGATAGAATATTGTTAGCATTCTGAAGTCTCTCTCTCTCAGAGTAGCATGTAACACTGTACAGACCACATGCACAACCCCTCTACCACTCTGCTCTCCTAGGGGACAGCGGCAGGCTAATTTCAACTCCCTCTCTCCCCCCTCCATCCCTCCCGCCCTCTCCTCCATCCCTCACTCCTTCTCTTCCATCCATCCCTCCCTCTCCTCCATCCCTCACTCCTTCTCTTCCATCCATCCCTCCCTCTCCTCCATCCCTCACTCCTTCTCTTCCATCCCTCCCTCTCCTCTATCCCTCCCTCCCTCTCCTCTATCCCTCACCTCCATCCCTCCCTCCCTCTCCCCCTCCCTCTCCTACCTTGACCTCTATCCATCCCTCCCTTCCAACCTCAACCTCCATCCCTGCCTCCCTCTCGACCTCCATCCCTCCCTCTTTCCCCTCCCTCCATCTCCTACCTCAACCTCCATCTCCTACCTCAACTTCCATCCCTGCCTCCCTCTCGACCTCCATCCCTCCCTCTTTCCCCTCCCTCCATCTCCTACCTCAACTTCCATCCCTCCGTCTCCTACCTCGACCTCCATCCCTCCCTCTTTCCCCTCCCTCCATCTCCTACCTCAACTTCCATCCCTCCGTCTCCTACCTCGACCTCCATCCCTCCCTCTTTCCCCTCCCTCCATCTCCTACCTCAACTTCCATCCCTCCGTCTTCTACCTCGACCTCCATCCCTCCCTCTTTCCCCTCCCTCCATCTCCTACCTCAAATTCCATCCCTCCATCTCCTACCTCAACTTCCATCCCTCCGTCTCCTACCTCGACCTCCATCCCTCCCTCTTTCCCCTCCCTCCATCTCCTACCTCAACTTCCATCCCTCCGTCTCCTACCTCGACCTCCATCCCTCCCTCTTTCCCCTCCCTCCATCTCCTACCTCAACTTCCATCCCTCCGTCTCCTACCTCGACCTCCATCCCTCCCTCTTTCCCCTCCCTCCATCTCCTACCTCAACTTCCATCCCTCCGTCTTCTACCTCGACCTCCATCCCTCCCTCTTTCCCCTCCCTCCATCTCCTACCTCAAATTCCATCCCTCCATCTCCTACCTCAACTTCCATCCCTCCGTCTCCTACCTCGACCTCCATCCCTCCCTCTTTCCCCTCCCTCCATCTCCTACCTCAACTTCCATCCCTCCGTCTCCTACCTCGACCTCCATCCCTCCCTCTTTCCCCTCCCTCCATCTCCTACCTCAACTTCCATCCCTCCGTCTCCTACCTCTCGACCTCCATCCCTCCCTCTTTCCCCTCCCTCCATCTCCTACCTCAACTTCCATCCCTCCATCTCCTACCTCGACCTCCATCCCTTCCTACCTCAAACTCCCTCACTCCCTCCCCCTCCCTCTCCTCCCTCTCCTCCATCCCTCCCATTCCTCTCCTACCTCCATCCTTTTATCTCCACTCCCTGCAGGGGTGGGGAAAACAATCACAGACAGATGGCATAGCAAAAGCCCAAATAAAGAATGAAACAAATACTCTTGCCTGGCCTTTCAACTCTATAACTACTACCTGTATTTAAAACTAGCATCTAGGAGGTCTCAGGTGATTAATAATGCATACAGCTTCAGCTGGATCTCAGTCTACATACATCATATTGTCAGACTAAACACAAAAAAGCCTCCCCTGAGATGGATAGAAATTGACAGACAGAGAGACAGAGAGAGAGAGAGAGAGAGAGAGAGAGAGAGAGAGAGAGAGATGGAGGGTAAAGGAGACAGAGAGAGAGTGTAAAGGATAGAAAGAGAAAGAGAGATGGCGGCTGAACGAGAGAGAGATGGACGGCAAAGGAGAGAGAGACAGAGAGAGGGATAGAGATGGAGGGTGAAGGAGAGAGACAGAGAGAGGGATAGAGATGGAGGGTGAAGGAGAGAGACAGAGAGAGGGACAGAGATGGAGGGTGAAGGAGAGAGACAGAGAGAGGGATAGAGATGGAGGGTGAAGGAGAGAGACAGAGAGAGGGATAGAGATGGAGGGTGAAGGAGAGAGACAGAGAGAGGGATAGAGATGGAGGGTGAAGGAGAGAGAGAGACAGAGATGGATAGAGATGGAGGGTGAAGGAGAGAGACAGAGAGAGGGAGAGAGATGGAGGGTGAAGGAGAGAGAGACAGAGATGGATAGAGATGGAGGGTGAAGGAGAGAGACAGAGAGAGGGATAGAGATGGAGGGTGAAGGAGAGAGACAGAGAGAGGGATAGAGATGGAGGGTGAAGGAGAGAGAGACAGAGATGGATAGAGATGGAGGGTGAAGGAGAGAGACAGAGAGAGGGAGAGAGATGGAGGGTGAAGGAGAGAGAGACAGAGATGGATAGAGATGGAGGGTGAAGGAGAGAGAGCAGAGAGAGGGACAGAGATGGAGGGTGAAGGAGAGAGAGACAGAGATGGGATAGAGATGGAGGGTGAAGGAGAGAGAGACAGAGAGAGGGATAGAGATGGAGGGTGAAGGAGAGAGAGACAGAGATGGATAGAGATGGAGGGTGAAGGAGAGAGACAGAGAGAGGGATAGAGATGGAGGGTGAAGGAGAGAGACAGAGATGGATAGAGATGGAGGGTGAAGGAGAGAGACAGAGAGAGGGATAGAGATGGAGGGTGAAGGAGAGAGACAGAGATGGATAGAGATGGAGGGTGAAGGAGAGAGACAGAGAGAGGGATAGAGATGGAGGGTGAAGGAGAGAGAGACAGAGAGAGGGAGAGAGATGGAGGGTGAAGGAGAGAGAGACAGAGATGGATAGAGATGGAGGGTGAAGGAGAGAGAGACAGAGATGGATAGAGATGGAGGGTGAAGGAGAGAGACAGAGAGAGGGATAGAGATGGAGGGTGAAGGAGAGAGAGAGAGAGAGGGATAGAGATGGAGGGTGAAGGAGAGAGACAGAGAGAGGGATAGAGATGGAGGGTGAAGGAGAAAGAGACAGAGATGGAGAGAGATGGAGGGTGAAGGAGAGAGAGACAGAGAGAGGGATAGAGATGGAGGGTGAAGTAGAGAGACAGAGATGGATAGAGATGGAGGGTGAAGGAGAGAGAGACAGAGATGGATAGAGATGGAGGGTGAAGGAGAGAGACAGAGAGAGGGATAGAGATGGAGGGTGAAGGAGAGAGACAGAGATGGATAGAGATGGAGGGTGAAAGAGAGAGAGACAGAGAGGGATAGAGATGGAGGGTGAAGGAGAGAGACAGAGATGGATAGAGATGGAGGGTGAAGGAGAGAGACAGAGAGAGGGATAGAGATGGAGGGTGAAGGAGAGAGAGACAGAGAGAGGGATAGAGATGGAGGGTGAAGGAGAGAGACAGAGAGAGGGATAGAGATGGAGGGTGAAGGAGAGAGACAGAGAGAGGGATAGAGATGGAGGGTGAAGGAGAGAGAGACAGAGAGAGGGATAGAGATGGAGGGTGAAGGAGAGAGAGACAGAGAGAGGGAGAGAGATGGAGGGTGAAGGAGAGAGAGACAGAGATGGATAGAGATGGAGGGTGAAGGAGAGAGAGACAGAGAGAGGGATAGAGATGGAGGGTGAAGGAGAGAGACAGAGAGAGGGATAGAGATGGAGGGTGAAGGAGAGAGACAGAGAGAGGGATAGAGATGGAGGGTGAAGGAGAGAGAGACAGAGATGGATAGAGATGGAGGGTGAAGGAGAGAGAGACAGAGAGGGATAGAGATGGAGGGTGAAGGAGAGAGACAGAGATGGATAGAGATGGAGGGTGAAGGAGAGAGAGACAGAGAGATGGATAGAGATGGAGGGTGAAGGAGAGAGACAGAGATGGATAGAGATGGAGGGTGAAGGAGAGAGAGACAGAGATGGATAGAGATGGAGGGTGAAGGAGAGAGACAGAGAGAGGGATAGAGATGGAGGGTGAAGAGAGAGAGACAGAGATGGATAGAGATGGAGGGTGAAGGAGAGAGAGACAGAGAGGGATAGAGATGGAGGGTGAAGGAGAGAGAGACAGAGATGGATAGAGATGGAGGGTGAAGGAGAGAGAGACAGAGATGGATAGAGATGGAGGGTGAAGGAGAGAGAGACAGAGAGGGATAGAGATGGAGGGTGAAGGAGAGAGAGAGAGAGAGGGATAGAGATGGAGGGTGAAGGAGAGAGAGAGAGAGAGGGATAGAGATGGAGGGTGAAGGAGAGAGAGACAGAGATGGATAGAGATGGAGGGTGAAGGAGAGAGAGACAGAGATGGATAGAGATGGAGGGTGAAGGAGAGAGAGACAGAGATGGATAGAGATGGAGGGTGAAGGAGAGAGAGACAGAGATGGATAGAGATGGAGGGTGAAGGAGAGAGACAGAGAGAGGGATAGAGATGGAGGGTGAAGGAGAGAGACAGAGAGAGGGATAGAGATGGAGGGTGAAGGAGAGAGAGACAGAGATGGATAGAGATGGAGGGTGAAGGAGAGAGAGACAGAGAGAGGGAGAGAGATGGAGGGTGAAGGAGAGAGACAGAGAGAGGGATAGAGATGGAGGGTGAAGGAGAGAGACAGAGATGGATAGAGATGGAGGGTGAAGGAGAGAGACAGAGAGAGGGATAGAGATGGAGGGTGAAGGAGAGAGAGACAGAGATGGATAGAGATGGAGGGTGAAGGAGAGAGACAGAGAGAGGGATAGAGATGGAGGGTGAAGGAGAGAGACAGAGATGGATAGAGATGGAGGGTGAAGGAGAGAGACAGAGAGAGGGAGAGAGATGGAGGGTGAAGGAGAGAGAGACAGAGATGGATAGAGATGGAGGGTGAAGGAGAGAGAGACAGAGAGAGGGATAGAGATGGAGGGTGAAGGAGAGAGAGACAGAGAGAGGGATAGAGATGGAGGGTGAAGGAGAGAGAGACAGAGATGGATAGAGATGGAGGGTGAAGGAGAGAGACAGAGAGAGGGAGAGAGATGGAGGGTGAAAGCAAAAGAGAGAGAGGGGCCAGAGAGAATAACCCTAACAGCAGGGAAACCTTCCTCTTACCAAATCCTGTAAGTCCTGCATGCTATTTTTACTCCTATGTACGTTTGTGGAGTGAAGGGAGATAAAGTGTGGCTGTGTTTGTGTGTGTGTGGCAGCATGACGCAGATGGACACATCCGTGAGTCCGTCTTTCTCTCATGTGTCGCTTCCCATCGCATCACCATGACACACTTCCCCGGCCACTCCCTCCATCTCTCTATCATTCCAACCCTCCCCCCTCCTATCTTCCATCGATCCCCTCCCTACCACTTTCCCCTTCCCCATCTCTTCTCTCTCTCCCCCTCCACCCCTTTCTCTCTCCGCCTCCACTCTTCCCCATCTCTACTCTCTCTCCCCTCCCCCCACCACCCCACTCTCTCTCCCCCTCCACCCCTCTCTCTCCCCCTCCACCCCTTTCTCTCTCCACCTCCACCCTTCCCCATCTCTTCTCTCTCCCCCTCCACCCCTCTCTCTCTCCCCCTCCATCCCTCTCTCTCTCCCCCTCCACCCACTCTCTCCCCTCTCTCTCCCCCTCCACCCCTCTCTCTCTCCCTCCACCCCTCTATCTCTCCCCCTCCACCCCCTCTCTCTCTCCCCCTCCACCCCTTTCTCTCTCCCCCTCCACCCTTCCCCATCTCTTCTCTCTCCCCCTCCACCCCCTCTCTCTCCCCCTCTCTCTCTCCTCCTCCACCCCTTTCTCTCTCCCCCTCCACCCTTCCCCATCTCTTCTCTCTCCCCCTCCACCCCTCTCTCTCCTTCTCCACCCCTCTCTCTCTCTCTCCACCCCTCTCTCTCCCCTCTCTCTCTCCTCCTCCACCCCTTTCTCTCTTCCCCTCCACCCTTCCCCATCTCTTCTCTCTCCCCCCTCCCTCTCCCCTCTCTCTCTCCCCCTCCACCCCTCTCTCTCTCCCCCTTTACCCCTCTCTCTCCCCCTCCAACCCCCTCTCTCTCTCCCCCTCCACCCTTCCCCATCTCTCTCCTCCTCCACCCCTCTCTCTCCCCCTACACCCCTCTCTCTCTCCCCCTACACCCCCTCTCTCTCCCCCTCCACCCCTTTCGCTCTCCGCCGACCACCCTTCC
Organism: Salmo salar; assembly: GCF_965601325.2. NCBI lineage: Eukaryota > Metazoa > Chordata > Actinopteri > Salmoniformes > Salmonidae > Salmo > Salmo salar. The sequence continues at coordinate 88,442,325 of NC_138296.1, read as the reverse complement.
ATATCTCTTCTCTATCCTTCTACACCCCTCTCCCTCACACCACCCCTCTCTCCCTCTCCACCCCTCTCTCCCCTCTCTCTCTCCTCCTCCACCCCTTTCTCTCTCCCCCTCCACCTTTCCCCATCTCTTCTCTCTCCCCCTCCACCCCTCTCTCTCTCCCCCTCCACCCCTCTCCCTCTCCCCCCTCCACCCCTCTCTCTCTCTCCCCCTCCACCCTTCCCCATCTCTCTCCTCCTCCACCCCTCTCTCTCCCCCCCACCCCTCTCTCGCTCCCCCTCCACCCCTCTCTCTCTCCCCCTCCACCCCTCTCTCCCCCCTCCACCCCTCTCTCTCCCCCTCCACCCCTCTCTCCCCCCTCCACCCCTCTCTCTCTCTCCCTCTCTCTGTGTGTGTGTGTGTGTGTGTGTGTGTCCAAGGGGCGCGGTTGGGACAATTACTGCAAGAAGTGTAATAAAGGGGAGAAACTACACGGATCATAAATCCCAAATGACACTCTATTATGGCACCCAGCTCATAGGCCTCTGATCAAAAGTAATGCACTACGTCAGGAATAGGGTGCCATTTGGGACACAGACCGAGTCTCTGAAGAAGAGCTACATTCCACGCAATCTGACCTCACTGAATACAGAAATACTGATCCCGTTCAAGTTAGACAATGAGTTCTTGGTTAGACGGACAGAGACTCTGGATGGACAAAGGAGAGATAATACTGGGACATCACAGTGGGAAAAAGTCTGTCATGGATGTCAAGGACAACCTCAAGCAAACACGGAAAAAGAAACACGCTGTTTCACTGCTGGAAGAAAAACGTAGATTAGCATGTTAAGTTTGAAAATGTCAGGGATAGGAGAGAGAAATAGTCAGTCAGTGTGTAACAATCTGTACACTCTATTGACATCTCCAAGGTGAGCAGCATGGGTTTGGTTCCAAGACATTTCTAAAAGACTGACTGACTGTCATCCTTGCCTGCTCTCTGTAGGAGAGAGACATAGACTGTTGACTAGGATGGACAGGATGGAGTACTCCAACGGACGTCAAATCTCTGTCTTTAACCAGAGATACTGTAAAACTATTTGGTGGAATGTGCTTTATGGCAGCCTGAACGGACAAGTGCTATTTTGTCTAGAAGATAACAATAAATTCCCTTTCCCCTCAGTGCCTCATTCACTCAATTGCACTCCAACCACTCCCTCCACACACAAGCTCCCGTTAGGCCTACAGAAATAAATGTCTATAAAAACACATCTAACTGAAGGGACACAAGCTCCCGTTAGGCCTACAGAAATAAATGTCTATAAAAACATCTAACTGAAGGGACACAAGCTCCCGTTAGGCCTACAGAAATAAATGTCTATAAAAACACATCTAACTGAAGGGACACAAGCTCCCGTTAGGCCTACAGAAATAAATGTCTATAAAAACACATCTAACTGAAGGGACACAAGCTCCCGTTAGGCCTACAGAGATAAATGTCTATAAAAACACATCTAACTGAAGGGACACAAGCTCCCGTTAGGCCTACAGAAATAAATGTCTATAAAAACACATCTAACTGAAGGGACACAAGCTCCCGTTAGGCCTACAGAAATAAATGTCTATAAAAACACATCTAACTGAAGGGACACAAGCTCCCGTTAGGCCTACAGAAATAAATGTCTATAAAAACACATCTAACTGAAGGGACACAAGCTCCCGTTAGGCCTACAGAAATAAATGTCTATAAAAACACATCTAACTGAAGGGACACAAGCTCCCGTTAGGGCTACAGAAATAAATGTCTATAAAAACACATCTAACTGAAGGGACACAAGCTCCCGTTAGGCCTACAGAAATAAATGTCTATAAAAACACATCTAACTGAAGGGACACAAGCTCCCGTTAGGGCTACAGAAATAAATGTCTATAAAAACATCTAACTGAAGGGACACAAGCTCCCGTTAGGCCTACAGAGATAAATGTCTATAAAAACACATCTAACTGAAGGGACACAAGCTCCCGTTAGGGCTACAGAAATAAATGTCTATAAAAACACATCTAACTGAAGGGACACAAGCTCCCGTTAGGCCTACAGAAATAAATGTCTATAAAAACACATCTAACTGAAGGGACACAAGCTCCCGTTAGGGCTACAGAAATAAATGTCTATAAAAACACATCTAACTGAAGGGACACAAGCTCCCGTTAGGCCTACAGAAATAAATGTCTATAAACACATCTAACTGAAGGGACACAAGCTACATTCCTTGCCAAATGACGATAATTTTATGACAAATTCAAAATCGCCCGGTTAAAGTTGGAAAATATGTTCAAACTACGAGCTGCAGTTTTGGAATAATTGCGTCCGGTCTGTTTTCCACTTCAGATACTTTGGAAACTATTAGTGTCATTTAGAATGTGTCAGATTTAACCCTCGTAAACATAGACCGGTTCCACACTGAAAATATGCAAAAACATTAGTTGGATAAAGACTCATTAAGCATAGGCCTACTAGCCAAACAGATGTGGCTGTAATTCATCACCAAGCAGTATTCCATGTGGAATTGTTAATCAATTTAGAAAATTCCAAAGAACAGGCAGAATAAACTAAATGGAACGTCTGTATATCAAAAAGAAGACAGATTTGCCAAATTGAGTCCCATTTGAAATGATCCCTCTCTGAGAACAAATGTTCCAGACTTGACATGGGCATCACTTCACACTGGCAAAAACTTTTCATTTGAAAACAATATTCTGTTCTATTGTATTCTGTTATATTACATCATATAACCATTTGATATTACAGATTGTGTTCCATAATATAACCAGTTGATATTACAGATTGTGTTCCATGATATAACCAGTTGATATTACAGATAGTGTTCCATAATATAACCAGTTGATAGTACAGATTGTGTTCCATGATATAATATAACCAGTTGATATTACAGATTGTGTTCCATAATATAACCAGTTGATATTACAGATAGTGTTCCATGATATAATATAACCAGTTGATATTACAGATAGTGTTCCATGATATAATATAACCAGCTGATATTACAGATTGTGTTCCATAATATAACCAGTTGATAGTACAGATTGTGTTCCATAATATAATATAACCAGTTGATATTACAGATTGTGTTCCATGATGTAATATAACCAGTTGATAGTACAGATTGTGTTCCATAATATAACCAGTTGATATTACAGATTGTGTTCCATGATATAATATAACCAGTTGATAGTACAGATTGTGTTCCATGATATAATATAACCAGTTGATATTACAGATTGTGTTCCATAATATAACCAGTTGATATTACAGATTGTGTTCCATAATATAACCAGTTGATATTACAGATTGTGTTCCATGATATAACCAGTTGATAGTACAGATTGTGTTCCATGATATAACCAGTTGATAGTACAGATTGTGTTCCATGATATAATATAACCAGTTGATAGTACAGATTGTGTTCCATGATATAATATAACCACTTGATAGTACAGATTGTGTTCCATAATATAACCAGTTGATATTACAGATTGTGTTCCATGATATAATATAACCAGTTGATAGTACAGATTGTGTTCCATGATATAATATAACCAGTTGATATTACAGATTGTGTTCCATAATATAACCAGTTGATATTACAGATTGTGTTCCATGATATAATATAACCAGTTGATAGTACAGATTGTGTTCCATGATATAATATAACCAGTTGATATTACAGATTGTGTTCCATAATATAACCAGTTGATAGTACAGATTGTGTTCCATAATATAATATAACCAGTTGATATTACAGATTGTGTTCCATGATGTAATATAACCAGTTGATAGTACAGATTGTGTTCCATAATATAACCAGTTGATATTACAGATTGTGTTCCATGATATAATATAACCAGTTGATAGTACAGATTGTGTTCCATGATATAATATAACCAGTTGATATTACAGATTGTGTTCCATAATATAACCAGTTGATATTACAGATTGTGTTCCATAATATAACCAGTTGATATTACAGATTGTGTTCCATGATATAACCAGTTGATAGTACAGATTGTGTTCCATGATATAACCAGTTGATAGTACAGATTGTGTTCCATGATATAATATAACCAGTTGATAGTACAGATTGTGTTCCATGATATAATATAACCAGTTGATAGTACAGATTGTGTTCCATAATATAACCAGTTGATATTACAGATTGTGTTCCATGATATAATATAACCAGTTGATAGTACAGATTGTGTTCCATGATATAATATAACCAGTTGATATTACAGATTGTGTTCCATAATATAACCAGTTGATATTACAGATTGTGTTCCATGATATAATATAACCAGTTGATAGTACAGATTGTGTTCCATGATATAATATAACCAGTTGATAGTACAGATTGTGTTCCATGATATAATATAACCAGTTGATATTACAGATTGTGTTCCATGATATAATATAACCAGTTGATATTACAGATTGTGTTCCATGATATAATATAACCAGTTGATATAACAGATTGTGTTCCATGATATAATATAACCAGTTGATATAACAGATTGTGTTCCATAATATAATATAACCAGTTGATATTACAGATTGTGTTCCATGATATAATATAACCAGTTGATAGTACAGATTGTGTTCCATGATATAATATAACCAGTTGATATTACAGATTGTGTTCCATGATATAATATAACCAGTTGATAGTACAGATTGTGTTCCATGATATAATATAACCAGTTGATATTACAGATTGTGTTCCATGATATAATATAACCAGTTGATAGTACAGATTGTGTTCCATGATATAATATAACCAGTTGATATTACAGATTGTGTTCCATGATATAATATAACCAGTTGATAGTACAGATTGTGTTCCATGATATAATATAACCAGTTGATATTACAGATTGTGTTCCATGATATAATATAACCAGTTGATATTACAGTTTCAATAAAACAAATCTTAAATGTCACTTTTTCTTGCTTTTTTCTTGACTGAATATACAGTATATCGATCACTTTAGCAATTAGGATTTGGTATCTGTGATGGTTATGATAAATTAGGATTTGTTAAACAGCCCCAGACCATTATTCCTCCTCCACCAAACTTTACAGTTGTCACTATGCATTGGGGCAGGTAGTGTTCTCCTGGCATCCACCAAATCCAGATTCCTCCATCGGACAGCCAGATAGTGAAGCGTGATTCATCACTCCAGAGAACGTGTTTCCACTGCTCCAGAGTCCAATCGCGGCGAGCTTTACACCACTCCAGCCGACTCTTGGCATGGCGCATGGTGATCTTAGGCTTGTGTGTGGCTGCTCGACCATGGAAACCCATTTCATGAACCTCCCGACGAACAGTTATTGTGCTGATGTTGCTTCCAGAGGCTGTTTGGAACTCAGTAGTGAGTGTTGCAACCGAGGACATACGACTTTTACGCCCTACACGATTCAGCACCCGGCGGTCTGGTTTTGTGAGCTTGTGTGGCCTTCCACTTCACGGCTGAGCCGTTGTTGCTCCTAGACGTTTCCACTTCACAATAACAGCACTTACAGTTGACAGGGGGCAGCTCTAGCAGGGCAGATATTTGACAAATTCACTTGTTGGAAAGATGGCATCCTATGACGGTGCCATGTTGAAAGTCACTGAGCTTTTCAGTAAGGCCATTCTACTGCCAATGTTTGTCTATGGAGATTGCATGGCTGTGTGCTCGATTTTATACACCTGTCAGCAACGGGTGTGGCTGAAATAGCCAAATCCACTAATTTGAAGGGGTGTCCACATACCTTTGTATATATAGTGTATCTAGCTAGACTACACACACAATTAAGAGTGATGTCACTTCATTTAAAGTGATCCTAATGCCGTCTTCAACCAAATACTCTGTCTGACAATGACACCACTTTTGTATCCTCTGCACATGCCCAGTGGGTCAAAAGAGAGATTATTCCTTCCTGGATTTCAGCGTTTCAATAAACTGGTCCCAGATCTGTCATTCCACTCAATCCAAATCATTCCAGAGTGGAATGTTAGCACAAACAGGATGGTGCCCAGGCTAGTGTTTCAACACACTCGGTCAGTCTTACACATTTACCAGGTTAGGCTGTTCTAGTATTTCCCTCTCTGTAGGCTAATCATTGACTGGATGAGTCTGGTACTGGGATTGACCCCGAGAGACCTTGGACCTACTCTGCTATGTGCACAGTGACAGGCAAAGATAGAGACGTCAGTGTATTTGAGTTGTGGTCTACTAGCTAAATCTCCGGTGGACAAAACGCACTCTGTGATGTTGACCCTGCACTCTTAGAAAAAAAGGTGCTATCTAGAACCTAAAAGGGTTCATCGGCTGTCACCACAGGAGAACCCTTTAAAGAACCCCTTTTGGTTCCACATAGAACCCTTTTTGTTCCATGTAGAACTATTTTCCACAGAGGGTTCTACATGGAACCCAAAAGGGTTCTCCTATCGGGACAGCCAAATAACCCTTTTGGAACCCTTTTTTTTAAGTGTGTAGCCTACAATCCCCTATGAAAGCAGTGAGAAGGAAGTGTTTCAAGTGTATAGACCATAGAGCTCAGTCCCCGAGGAGGTGTTCCAGGGGTAGGGAGCTCAGTCCCTGAGGAGGTGTTCCAGGGGTAGGGAGCTCAGTCCCTGAGGAGGTGTTCCAGGTGTATAGAGCTCAGTCCCCGAGGAGGTGTTCCAGGGGTAGGGAGCTCAGTCCCTGAGGAGGTGTTCCAGGGGTAGGGAGCTCAGTCCCTGAGGAGGTGTTCCAGGGGTAGGGAGCTCAGTCCCCGAGGAGGTGTTCCAGGTGTATAAAGCTCAGTCCCTGAGGGGGTGTTCCAGGTGTATAGAGCTCAGTCCCTGAGGAGGTGCTCCAGGTGTATAGAGCTCAGTCCCTGAGGAGGTGTTCCAGGTGTATAGAGCTCAGTCCCTGTGGAGGTGTTCCAGGTGTACAGAGCTCAGTCCCCGAGGAGGTGTTCCAGGTGTATAGAGCTCAGTCCCCAAGGAGGTGTTCCAGGTGTATAGAGCTCAGTCCCTGAGGGGGTGTTCCAGGTGTATAGAGCTCAGTCCCTGAGGAGGTGTTCCAGGTGTATAGAGCTCAGTCCCTGAGGAGGTGTTCCAGGTGTATATAGAGCTCAGTCCCTGAGGAGGTGTTCCAGGTGTATAGAGCTCAGTCCCCGAGGAGGTGTTCCAGGTGTATAGAGCTCAGTCCCCGAGGAGGTGTTCCAGGCGTATAGAGCTCAGTCCCTGAGGAGGTGTTCCAGGTGTATAGAGCTCAGTCCCTGAGGAGGTGTTCCAGGTGTATAG
>NC_138296.1:88415000-88432500 GCF_965601325.2 Salmo salar | reverse complement strand
GTATTTAACAACCCACCTCTATATGGTATCCTGTTCTGTGTATTTAACAACCCACCTCTATATGGTATCCTGTTCTGTGTATTTAACAACCCACCTCTATATGGTATCCTGTTCTGTGTATTTAACATCCCACCTCTATATGGTATCCTGTTCTGTGTATTTAACAACCCACCTCTATATGGTATCCTGTTCTGTGTATTTAACAACCCACCTCTATATGGTATCCTGTTCTGTGTATTTAACAACCCACCTCTATATGGTATCCTGTTCTGTGTATTTAACATCCCACCTCCACATGGTATCCTGTTCTGTGTATTTAACAACCCACCTCTATATGGTATCCTGTTCTGTGTATTTAACAACCCACCTCTACATTTACATTTACATTTAAGTCATTTAGCAGACGCTCTTATCCAGAGCGACTTACAAATTGGTGCATTCACCTTATAATATCCAGTGGAACAACCACTTTACAATAGTGCATCTAAATCTTTTAAGGGGGGGGTTAGAAGGATTACTTTATCCTATCCCAGGTATTCCTTGAAGAGGTGGGGTTTCAGGTGTCTCCGGAAGGTGGTGATTGACTCTATATGGTATCCTGTTCTGTGTATTTAACAACCCACCTCTATATGGTATCCTGTTCTGTGTATTTAACAACCCACCTCTATATGGTATCCTGTTCTGTGTATTTTCACCATAGAGATAGATAGAGAATTCTAGGGCCCAAAAAGACTGTTTTAACATGGACAGCACCATTGAGGACTTTCACCATTTTGTAGTAGTCAACAGGGTGACACTTCTTATCACACACACACACACACACACACACACACACACACACACACACACACACACACACACACACACACACACACACACACACACACACACACACACACACAGCTCGCAGTAGATGATAAATACACAGCAAGGCTAGTGAGGGCATTCCTCTATAAGTATATCTCTCGCTGCCAATTTATATAATCCAGAGCTGGAAATCCCACTATGTGGAGACTGATGTCATAGTTAAATGAGAAAAACAACATTTTTAAAATCACCTTAAAACTTTCCACACCTTTTAGGAACCTTCAGTTACAGTTGTGTTTATGACAAAAGATATGTTTTTCCTAATGTTGATATTTTTCTAAGGCAAGTGAATGAACAAGTTTCAACCTGTCTCAAGGCTGTATTGTGTTGTGAGAGCAATAGCCTGCTGTATGGGATCAGAGCATGTAAGCCAGCAGTGAGCCGCCAGGCAGCTCGACAGACAACTTCCTCTTCACCTCACCATTACTGCTTGACTACACCTCCAAACAGTCTGGACGACACACCGCCACCCAAGATGGAAACGGATATCCAGGACCGTGTTCTGAGATCATGCTTGGCACTGTCTTATCTGCTGCATTTAATAAATCAATCAGGAATATTTATCCACCTATCTAAGGCTATATTTCATTCTTTTTTTATCTATTTACAAAAAAAGTATAAGCCAATTTTTCTTGCATTACAGATATTTCATCAAAACAAATAAATGGAAAAGCAAAAACAGGGTGTGAAACAGGGTGAGATACAGGGTGAGATACAGGGTGAGATACAGGGTGAGAAACAGGGTGAGATACAGGGTGAGATACAGGGTGAGAAACAGGGTGAGATACAGGGTGAGATACAGGGTGAGATACAGGGTGAGAAACAGGGTGAGATACAGGGTGAGATACAGGGTGAGAAACAGGGTGAGATACAGGGTGAGATACAGGGTGAGAAACAGGGTGAGATACAGGGTGAGATACAGGGTGAGATACAGGGTGAGAAACAGGGTGAGATACAGGGTGAGAAACAGGGTGAGATACAGGGTGAGATACAGGGTGAGATACAGGGTGAGATACAGGGTGAGAAACAGGGTGAGATACAGGGTGAGAAACAGGGTGAGATACAGGGTGAGAAACAGGGTGAGATACAGGGTGAGATACAGGGTGAGAAACAGGGTGAGATACAGGGTGAGATACAGGGTGAGATACAGGGTGAGATACAGGGTGAGAAACAGGGTAAGATACAGGGTGAGAAACAGGGTGAGATACAGGGTGAGAAACAGGGTGAGATACAGGGTGAGAAACAGGGTGAGATACAGGGTGAGATACAGGGTGAGATACAGGGTGAGATACAGGGTGAGAAACAGGGTGAGATACAGGGTGAGAAACAGGGTGAGATACAGGGTGAGAAACAGGGTGAGATACAGGGTGAGATACAGGGTGAGAAACAGGGTGAGATACAGGGTGAGATACAGGGTGAGATACAGGGTGAGATACAGGGTGAGAAACAGGGTAAGATACAGGGTGAGAAACAGGGTGAGATACAGGGTGAGATACAGGGTGAGAAACAGGGTGAGATACAGGGTGAGATACAGGGTGAGATACAGGGTGAGAAACAGGGTGAGATACAGGGTGAGAAACAGGGTGAGATACAGGGTGAGATACAGGGTGAGATACAGGGTGAGAAACAGGGTGAGATACAGGGTGAGAAACAGGGTGGGAAACAGAGTGAGAAACAGGGTGACATAATTTCCCCTAGGAAGCTGTCTGCCTTAGAAAGAGCCGATTCAAAACGCATCCTTCTCCATTCACCACTGTCAGCTGCTGCTTTTCAGCCATCTACAGCATCGAGGGATAAAGGCCGATTTTCAAAGTCTATTGGCAAAGTCACTATTACAATGATTTACAGAGACTTGCTGTACAGGCTGTTTAGAGTGCTTTTCAGACAGACATCTTGTTCACCGCCCCTAAAATTGGATTTCAAATTGCATTGGAAGTTTCATGACCTGGAAATCACTAGGACAACAACAGATCTAGTGAAGTTAAGCAGAAAATACATTCTGTCTCTGTTCACTAGTCAGACAAAAAGCCAGGGCAGGGTTAGGCTCTAGCCTCCTATAACCAGCTAGGACCCAGGGCAGGGTTAGGCTCTAGCCTCCTATAACCAGCTAGGACCCAGGGCAGGGTTAGGCTCTAGCCTCCTATAACCAGCTAGGACCCAGGGCAGGGTTAGGCTCTGAGGTAAATCCAGTTGAGCCGAGACAATCCCATGAGATCCCCCTCCTACGAGACAGACTGAGGAGGATTCTGAGAGGGTCGTCCTGCTGAGAGAGAGAGAGAGAGAGAGAGAGAGAGAGAGAGTGTGTGTGTGTACTGAAGAATACAGAAGACAATCCAGAATAAAGGCTATTTATAAACTAAAGTCAAAGAGCAGGCAGCAACATAATATTTTAATCTTTCAACGTGGTACCACTCTCTCACTGTCACACCTACAGCCTCAGAGCTGACATCAGAGACGGGGAGAGAGAGGGGGGAGAGCAGAGAGAGAGAGGGAGAGAGAGAGAATGAATGGAGAGACAGAGGGGGAGCGGAGAGAGAGAGGGGGAGAGAGAGAATTAGGGGAGAGACAGAGGGGGAGCGGAGAGAGAGAGGGGGAGAGAGAAAGAGAGAGAGAGTTAGGCGAGAGGAGAGAGAGATAGGGAGAGAGAATGCGGGGGAGGGAGGGAGAGAGACAGAGAGAGTGAGTGAGAGAGTGAGAAAGAGATGCCAAACTGGATTTGCTATTATACACAGAAGAATGAATGGATGGCACACATTAAAAACGAATAAATCTATGACAACTAGTCCTGACAAGTAACCAGAACATTCCTTGTTTAGGGGTTCTACATGGCTGTTCTGAGACTCACAACATGTTTTGAATGTTATTAGACTTGCCAAGATGTTTCCATGGATCCCAAGGTGTCCCATCTTGTCTAATTGTTTATAGTTCAATTGACTTCTAGGAATGTGACCTCACATGATGAAATGGCTGAAGGAAGTTCTCTCTCTCTCTCCTCTGCGCCTCTCTCCTCTGCACCCCTCTCCTCTGCACCCTCTCCTTCTGCACCCCTCTCCTCTCCTCCCTCTGTACCCCTCTCTATCTCCTCCCTCTGCACCCCCTCCGCTCCTCCCTCTGCACCCCTCTCCTCCCTCTGTACCCCTCTCTCTCTCCTCCCTCTGTACCCCTCTCCTCCCTCTGTACCCCTCTCTCCTCCTTCTCCTCCCTCTGCACCCCTCTCCTCTCCTCCCTCTGCACCCCTCTCCTCTCCTCCCTCTGCACCCCTCTCCCCGCTCTCCCTCTGCACCTCTCTCCTCTCCTCCCTCTGCACCCCTCTCCTCCCTCTGCACCCCTCTCCTCCCTCTGTACCCCTCTCCTCTCCTCCCTCTGTACCCCTCTCTCCTCTCCTCCCTCTGTACCCCTCTCCTCCCTCTGTACCCCTCTCCTCTCCTCCCTCTGTACCCCTCTCCTCTCCTCCCTCTGTACCCCTCTCCTCTCCTCCCTCTGTACCCCTCTCCTCCCTCTGTACCCCTCTCCTCTCCTCCCTCTGCACCCTCCCCTCCCTCTGTACCCCTCTTTCTCCTCCCTCTGCACACATCTGTACACCTCTCCTCTCCTCCCTCTGTACCCCTCTCCCTCTCCTCCCTCTGCAAACCTCTCCTTCTCCTCCCTCTCCTCCCTCTGTACCCCTCCCCTCCCTCTGTACCCCTCTCCTCGCTCTCCCTCTGCACCCCTCTCCTCCCCTCCCTCTGCACCCCTCTCCTCCCCTCCCTCTGTACCCCTCTCCTCTCCTCCCTCTGCACCCCTCTCCTCCCTCTGCACCCCTCTCCTCCCTCTGCACCCCTCTCCTCCCTCTGTACCCCTCTCCTCTCCTCCCTCTGTACCCCTCTCCTCTCCTCCCTCTGCACCCCTCTCCTCCCTCTGTACCCCTCTCCTCTCCTCCCTCTGTACCTCTCTCCTCTCCTCCCTCTGTACCCCTCTCCTCTCCTCCCTCTGTACCCCTCTCCTCCCTCTGTACCCCTCTCCTCCCTCTGTACCCCTCTCCTCTCCTCCCTCTGTACCCCTCTCCTCTCCTCCCTCTGCACCCCTCTCCTCCCTCTGTACCCCTCTCCTCTCCTCCCTCTGTACCTCTCTCCTCTCCTCCCTCTGTACCCCTCTCCTCTCCTCCCTCTGTACCCCTCTCCTCTCCTCCCTCTGTACCCCTCTCCTCCCTCTGTACCCCTCTCCTCCCTCTGTACCTCTCTCCTCTCCTCCTCTCTCCACTCCCCAATGCTGGTGAAGTGACCTACTGGACAAATTTAAAAGATGCTCTCTCTCTCTCTCTCTGTACCTACGATCAAAGCATCAACACAGATTCATTAAACAACATTTATAGTATCAGCCTCATCCAGTCAAATAATCCCAATTAAAATGGTGTTTTACATTTACATTTAAGTCATTTAGTAGACGCTCTTATCCAGAGCGACTTACAAATTGGTGCATTCACCTTATGTTCTTCATGTAAACAAAAACCATCCTGTTAAAAGAGAATAGTGTATGAAGGTAACGAGCTATCATAATCAGTAGACTACCAATTATGACATCGTCCCGGTACTGTTGACCTGTGCAGTGCATTAAGACGGACCCCTCACACACCATACAGTCAAGGTCACACCACAAACCCTCCACACCATACAGACAAGGTCACACCACAAACCCTCCACACCATACAGACAAGGTCACACCACAAACCCTCCACCCCATTCAGTCAAGGTCACACCACAAACCCTCCACCCCATACAGTCAAGGTCACACCACAAACCCTCCACACCATACAGACAAGGTCACACCACAAACCCTCCACCCCATACAGACAAGGTCACACCACAAACCCTCCACACCATACAGACAAGGTCACACCACAAACCCTCCACCCCATACAGACAAGGTCACACCACAAACCCTCCACACCATACAGTCAAGGTCACACCACAAACCCTCACACACCATACAGACAAGGTCACACCACAAACCCTCCACACCATACAGACAAGGTCACACCACAAACCCTCCACCCCATTCAGTCAAGGTCACACCACATACCCTCCACACCATACAGACAAGGTCACACCACAAACCCTCCACCCCATACAGACAAGGTCACACCACAAACCCTCCACACCATACAGACAAGGTCACACCACAAACCCTCCACCCCATACAGTCAAGGTCACACCACAAACCCTCCACACCATACAGTCAAGGTCACACCACAAACCCTCCACACCATACAGTCAAGGTCACACCACAAACCCTCCACACCATACAGACAAGGTCACACCACAAACCCTCTGTCACGTCCTGGCCAGTATAAAGGTTAATTAGTATTGTAGTTTGGTCAGGACGTGGCAGAGAGTATTCGTTTTATGTGGTTCGGGGTGGTGTGTTTGTTGAAGGGGCATTTAATTTAAGTATTCCGGGGTTTTTGGGCACTGTTTGGTTTTCATGTATGTCTATGTTTGGTTAATTGGGGTGGACTTCCAATTGAAAGCAGCTGTGTGGTGTTGCCTTTGATTGGAAGTCCTATATTAGTTGGGTGTGTTTGTTTGTCTAATTGTGGGAGATTGTTTTTGCATTGCGTGTTTTATAGCCTGTAAAACTGTTGCACTATCGTTGTTTATTGTTTTCTGTATCGTGTTCACGTTAGAGATTTATTAAATTCAAAGATGAACACGACCTCCGCTGCATATTGGTCTACCTTTTCTGACGAGGACTTTTCTATTTCTTCTGAAGACGATGAATGCTGTGACAGAATCTCCCACCACTCCAGGACCAAGCAGCAGAGGAAGGAGCAGAGGGACTTCGAGTTGGACTGGCGGGAGAAGTGGACCTGGGAGGAAGTTCTGGACGGGGCCGGACCTTGGCACCAGGCTGGGGATTATCGCCGCCCGCAGTGGGAAATTGAGGCAGCCAAGGCAGAGAGGCGGAGGTACGAGGCCATGGACGCGCTGAGGGAGAAGCACGAGAGGCACCCCCAAGATTTTTTTTGGGGGGGGCACACGGGTAGTTTGGCTAGGCCTAGGAAGAGCCGGAAGCCAGCTACCCGTGGTTATATGGAGGAGCGTATGAGGTGGAGAGCGCCATGTTTCGCTGAGGAGCGCACTATCTCACCCATACGCAAGCACAGTTCGGTGCGCGTTGTTCCAGCCCCTCGCAGGTGCCGTGCTAGAGCGGGCATCCAGCCTGGTAGGAGGATGCCTGCGCAGCGGATCTGGTCGCCGGTATGCCTCCGAGGACCAGGCTACCCAACTCCCGCTCTACGCACGGCTACCATCAGGCCCCTGCACAGCCCAGTCTGCCCTGTACCAGCACCCCGCTCGTACAGGGGTACTAGTTCCATCCAGCCAAGACGGGTTGTGCAGGAGGTAAGATCAAGACCGACTGTGCGCCTCCATAGCCCTGGGTTTCCAGCTCCTGTCTCTCGTGCGGACCCGGAAGTGCGTCAACCCAGTCCGACTCGTCCTGTTCCCGCTCCCCGCACTAGCCTTTAAGTGCGTAAACCCAGCCACGCCAGTCAACAGTCGTCGGAGCTGCCCGCCAGTCAACAGTCACCAGAGCTGCCCGCCAGTCAACAGTCGTCAGAGCTGCCCGCCAGTCAACAGTCGTCGGAGCTGCCCGCCAGTCAACAGTCGTCGGAGCTGCCCGCCAGTCAACAGTCGTCGGAGCTGCCCGCCAGTCAACAGTCGCCGGAGTGGCCAGACTGCGCTGAACTGCCGGAGTGGCCAGACTGCGCTGAACTGCCGGAGTGGCCAGACTGCGCTGAACTGCCGGAGTGGCCAGACTGCGCTGAACTGCCGGAGTGGCCAGACTGCCCTGAACTGCCGGAGTGGCCAGAATGCCCTGAACTGCCGGAGTGGCCAGACTGCGCTGAACTGCCGGAGTGGCCAGACTGCGCTGATCTGCCGGAGTGGCCAGACTGCGCTGATCTGCCGGAGTGGCCAGACTGCGCTGATCTGCCGGAGTGGCCAGACTGCGCTGAACTGCCGGAGTGGCCAGACTGCGCTGAACTGCCGGAGTGGCCAGACTGCCCTGAACTGCCGGAGTGGCCAGACTGCCCTGAACTGCCGGAGTGGCCAGACTGCCCTGAACTGCCGGAGTGGCCAGACTGCCCAGACTGTCCCGAACTGCCAGACTGCCCAGACTGTCCCGAACTGCCAGACTGCCCAGACTGTCCCGAACTCCCAGACTGCCCAGACTGTCCCGAACTGCCAGACTGGCCCCCGGCGATGCCAGAGTGGCCCGACAGCCTGGAACGGCCGGAACCAGAGCCACCTCCAGATATAGGTGGGTTGGGGAGGGGGGGGTGTAGCACAGTGCCGTCGTTGACGGCAGCCACCCTCCCTTCCCTCCCTTTAGTAGAGGGGAATTTGGTTATGTTGTTTGGGGTTGTTGTTTTTTTTGTTGTTGTTTTTTTAAGGTGCTTCCGGGGTTAGCACCTTTAAGGGGGGGGTACTGTCACGTCCTGGCCAGTATAAAGGTTAATTAGTATTGTAGTTTGGTCAGGACGTGGCAGAGGGTATTCGTTTTATGTGGTTCGGGGTGGTGTGTTTGTTGAAGGGGCATTTAATTTAAGTATTCCGGGGTTTTTGGGCACTGTTTGGTTTTCATGTATGTCTATGTTTGGTTAATTGGGGTGGACTTCCAATTGAAGGCAGCTGTGTGGTGTTGCCTTTGATTGGAAGTCCTATATTAGTTGGGTGTGTTTGTTTGTCTAATTGTGGGAGATTGTTTTTGCATTGCGTGTTTTGTAGCCTGTAAAACTGTTGCACTATCGTTGTTTATTGTTTTTTGTATCGTGTTCACGTTAGAGATTTATTAAAGTCAAAGATGAACACGACCTCCGCTGCGTATTGGTCTACCTTTTCTGACGAGGACTTTTCTATTTCCTCTGAAGACGATGAATGCTGTGACACCCTCACATACCATACAGTCAAGGTCACACCACAAACCATGAAGCACCATATTACGTAACCAGAGAGTTTTATTACTAAATCCATAATAACAATATGGTAATGTTCACTGTGTCTCCTTTCAAGACCGGGCAACACACACACACACACACACACACACACACACACACACACACACACACACACACACATGAATAGAAAGGCCAGGCCAACAACCACCTACAGGCTATCAGAGAATTCTGTGGAAAATATCATAACAACACAACACTCAGAGACATGAAATGAACTCATCCAATAATGAGTCAACCTGTAAATAACTCATCCTATAATGAGTCTACCTGTAAATAACTCATCCAATAATGAGTCAACCTGTAAATAACTCATCCTATAATGAGTCTAACTGTAAATAACTCATCCTATAATGAGTCAACCTGTAAATAACTCATCCTATAATGAGTCTACCTGTAAATAACTCATCCTATAATGAGTCTACCTGTAAATAACTCATCCAATAATGAGTCAACCTATAAATAACTCATCCTATAATGAGTCTAACTGTAAATAACTCATCCTATAATGAATCTACCTGTAAATAACTCATCCTATAATGAGTGTACCTGTAAATAACTCATCCTATAATGAGTCAACCTGTAAATAACTCATCCTATAATGAGTCTACCTGTAAATAACTCATCCAATAATGAGTCAACCTGTAAATAACTCATCCTATAATGAGTCTACCTGTAAATAACTCATCCAATAATGAGTCAACCTGTAAATAACTCATTCTATAATGAGTCTAACTGTAAATAACTCATCCTATAATGAGTCAACCTGTAAATAACTCATCCTATAATGAGTCAACCTGTAAATAACTCATCCAATAATGAGTCAACCTGTAAATAATTCATCCTATAATGAATCTACCTGTAAATAACTCATCCTATAATAAGTCAACCTGTAAATAACTCATCCTATAATGAGTCAACCTGTAAATAACTCATCCTATAATGAATCTACCTGTAAATAACTCATCCTATAATGAATCTACCTGTAAATAACTCATCGAATAATAAGTCTAACTGTAAATAACTCATCCTATAATGAGTCTACCTGTAAATAACTCATCCTATAATGAGTCTACCTGTAAATAACTCATCCTATAATGAGTCTAACTGTAAATAACTCATCCTATAATGAGTCTACCTGTAAATAACTCATCCTATAATGAATCTACCTGTAAATAACTCATCCTATAATGAGTCTACCTGTAAATAACTCATCCTATAATGAATCTACCTGTAAATAACTCATCCTACAATAAATCTACCTGTAAATAACTCATCATATAATGAGTCTAACTGTAAATAACTCATCCTATAATGAGTCTACCTGTAAATAACTCATCCTATAATGAGTCTACCTGTAAATAACTCGTATATCAAACATATAGGACTACACCAAGGTATAACAATAATTGCTATACGTCAAACAAATGGATTTATTACAAACAAAGACATATCTTCAGAAGTGAAATGTTAAAACGGACGCTAAGACCTTATTTAAAAGACAATATGAAAGATAGAGATGACAACATGACAGAGATATGGGTTTCTAGCCTCCTATAACCACTGACAGAGATATGGGTTTCTAGCCTCCTATAACCACTGACAGAGATATGGGTTTCTAGCCTCCTATAACCACTGACAGAGATATGGGTTTCTAGCCTCCTATAACCACTGACAGAGATATGGGTTTCTAGCCTCCTATAACCACTGACAGAGCTATGGGTTTCTAGCCTCCTATAACCACTGACAGAGATATGGGTTTCTAGCCTCCTATAACCACTGACAGAGCTATGGGTTTCTAGCCTCCTATAACCACTGACAGAGCTATGGGTTTCTAGCCTCCTATAACCACTGACAGAGATATGGGTTTCTAGCCTCCTATAACCACTGACAGAGATATGGGTTTCTAGCCTCCTATAACCACTGACAGAGCTATGGGCTTCTAACCTCCTATAACCACTGACAGAGATATGGGTTTCTAGCCTCCTATAACCACTGACAGAGATATGGGTTTCTAGCCTCCTATAACCACTGACAGAGATATGGGTTTCTAGCCTCCTATAACCACTGAAGAGATATGGGTTTCTAGCCTCCTATAACCACTGACAGAGCTATGGGCTTCTAACCTCCTATAACCACTGAAGAGATATGGGTTTCTAGCCTCCTATAACCACTGACAGAGATATGGGTTTCTAGCCTCCTATAACCACTGACAGAGATATGGGTTTCTAGCCTCCTATAACCACTGAAGAGATATGGGTTTCTAGCCTCCTATAACCACTGACAGAGCTATGGGCTTCTAGCCTCCTATAACCACTGACAGAGATATGGGTTTCTAGCCTCCTATAACCACTGACAGAGCTATGGGCTTCTAGCCTCCTATAACCACTGACAGAGATATGGGTTTCTAGCCTCCTATAACCACTGACAGAGATATGGGTTTCTAGCCTCCTATAACCACTGACAGAGCTCTAGACTTCTAGCCTCTTATACCTATTACCCACTGGCCCAGAGGACACGGAGCCCAGAGGACAAGGAGACCAGGGGACAAGGAGACCAGAGGACCAGGAGACCAGAGGATCAGGGGACCAGAGGATCAGGGGACCAGAGGACCAGGAGACCAGGGGACCAGGAGACCAGAGGATCAGGGGACCAGAGGACCAGGAGACCAGAGGACCAGGAGACCAGAGGAACAGGAGACCAGGGGACAAGGAGACCAGAGGACCAGGAGACCAGAGGATCAGGGGACCAGAGGATCAGGGGACCAGAGGACCAGGAGACCAGTGGACCAGGAGACCAGAGGACCAGGAGACCAGAGGATCAGGGGACCAGAGGACCAGGGGATCAGGGGACCAGAGGACCAGGAGACCAGAGGATCAGGGGACCAGAGGATCAGGGGACCAGAGGACCAGGGGACCAGGGGACTGTTATTCAGCTCAGTGAGAGGTCTGATTCTGACATCTCACACTGGGCTGAGTTTAACATATTCTCTTTGAAGTGAAATCTAAACCACACCAGTCAGACCGCAGGCACTTTCCCTCTCCTTCTATATCTCTCTCCCTCTCCTTCTATATCTCTCTCCCTCTCCTTCAATATATCTCTCCCTCTCCTTATATATCTCTCTCCCTCTCCTTATATATCTCTCTCCCTCTCCTTCTATATCTTTCTCCCTCTCCTTATATATCTCTCTCCCTCTCCTTATATATCTCTCTCCCTCTCCTTATATATCTCTCTCCCTCTATCTCTCTCCCTCTCCTTCTATATCTCTCTCCCTCTCCTTCTATATCTCTCTCCCTCTCCTTCAATATATCTCTCCCTCTCCTTATATATCTCTCTCCCTCTCCTTATATATCTCTCTCCCTCTCCTTCAATATATCTCTCCCTCTCCTTATATATCTCTCTCCCTCTCCTTATATATCTCTCTCCCTCTCCTTATATATCTCTCTCCCTCTATCTCTCTCCCTCTCCTTCTATATCTCTCTCCCTCTCCTTCTATATCTCTCTCCCTCTCCTTCTATATCTCTCTCCCTCTCCTTCTATATCTCTCTCCCTCTCCTTCTATATCTCTCTCCCTCTCCTTTTATATCTCTCTCCCTCTCCTTTTATATCTCTCTCCCTCTCCTTCTATATCTCTCTCCCTCTCCTTCTATATCTCTCTCCCTCTCCTTCTATATCTCTCTCCCTCTCCTTCAATATCTCTCTCCCTCTCCTTATATATCTCTCTCCCTCTCCTTATATATCTCTCTCCCTCTCCTTATATATCTCTCTCCCTCTCCTTCGATATCTCTCTCCCTCTCCTTATATATCTCTCTCCCTCTCCTTATATATCTCTCTCCCTCTATCTCTCTCCCTCTCCTTCTATATCTCTCTCCCTCTCCTTCTATTTCTCTCTCCCTCTCCTTTTATATCTCTCTCCCTCTCCTTTTATATCTCTCTCCCTCTCCTTCTATATCTCTCTCCCTCTCCTTCTATATCTCTCTCCCTCTCCTTTTATATCTCTCTCCCTCTCCTTATATATCTCTCTCACGCTCTTTATCTTTCTCTCTCTCTCGTTCGCACTTTCTCTCTCTGACTTCACTTCATGGGCATGGTGTGTTTATCTCCTACAGATGAAAGGATTTATTCTTCCTCTCTACCCATCTCTCTCTCTCTCGCTCTCTCTCTCTTTCTCTCAGATTGTGAAGGAGGGTTAGTTTTCTAAACCCTCCTGACTGCTGCAGCTGTGGTACAGGGGATGGCCAGTCCTCAGTCCTCTACTTCCCTCTCTCTCTCTCAGATACAGCTGTGGTACAGGGGATGGCCAGCCCACAGTCCTCTACTTCCCTCTCTCTCTCTCTCAGATACAGCTGTGGTACAGGGGATGGCCAGCCCACAGTCCTCTACTTCCCTCTCTCTCTCTCAGATACAGCTGTGTTACAGGGGATGGCCAGCCCTCAGTCCTCTACTTCCCTCTCTCTCTCTCTCAGATACAGCTGTGGTACAGGGGATGGCCAGCCCACAGTCCTCTACTTTCCTCTCTCTCTCTCAGATACAGCTGTGGTACAGGGGATGGCCAGCCCACAGTCCTCTACTTCCCTCTCTCTCTCTCCCTCTCTCTCTCTCAGATACAGCTGTGGTACAGGGGATGGCCAGCCCTCAGTCCTCTACTTCTCTCTCTCTCTCTCTCAGATACAGCTGTGGTACAGGGGATGGCCAGCCCACAGTCCTCTACTTCCCTCTCTCTCTCTCCCTCTCTCTCTCTCAGATACAGCTGTGGTACAGGGGATGGCCAGCCCTCAGTCCTCTACTTCTCTCTCTCTCTCTCAGATACAGCTGTGGTACAGGGGATGGCCAGTCCTCAGTCCTCTACTTCCCTCTCTCTCTCTCTCAGATACAGCTGTGGTACAGGGGATGGCCAGCCCTCAGTCCTCTACTTCTCTCTCTCTCTCTCAGATACAGCTGTGGTACAGGGGATGGCCAGTCCTCAGTCCTCTACTTCCCTCTCTCTCTCTCAGATACAGCTGTGTTACAGGGGATGGCCAGCCCTCAGTCCTCTACTTCTCTCTCTCTCTCTCAGATACAGCTGTGGTACAGGGGATGGCCAGTCCTCAGTCCTCTACTTCCCTCTCTCTCTCTCTCAGATACAGCTGTGGTACAGGGGATGGCCAGCCCTCAGTCCTCTACTTCTCTCTCTCTCTCTCAGATACAGCTGTGGTACAGGGGATGGCCAGCCCTCAGTCCTCTACTTCCCTCTCTCTCTCTCAGATACAGCTGTGGTACAGGGGATGGCCAGCCCACAGTCCTCTACTTCACTCTCTCTCTCTCAGATACAGCTGTGGTACAGGGGATTGCCAGTCCACAGTCCTCTACTTCCCTCTCTCTCCCTCAGATACAGCTGTGGTACAGGGGATGGCCAGCCCACAGTCCTCTACTTCCCTCTCTCTCCCTCAGATACAGCTGTGGTACAGGGGATGGCCAGCCCACAGTCCTCTACTTCCCTCGCTCTGTCTCAGATGCCACCATCTTAAGGTTAGGATAAGGAGATGCACATTGAGAAACATTATCGACATTCTACAATATAGTCATCTGTGTCTTGTTCCAGTGTTTCCCTTAGATTGGTTCATTATAGAAGGTGTGTAGAGGCTCCCAAAGCAAATATCATCCAAGGTTGTCGTTACTCACATTTATAAGGTTGTCACTACTGACATAAAATAAACAATTGTCTAGACAGCATGCATGGAAATTAGGCTGGGAAGCCTTAAGTTTAAATTCTACCATGCGTAGAGGCCTTTGTAGGAGCCATTTATCATGTTTTGTATTAGGCCTAGCCTATGTTCAGTGTTTGTCTGTCTGTTACGGCTATGAAGGTAGAGTTTGTAAGGAATGGAACCATGTGTTCCATGCAGCTGACTGAACAACTGTATCTCATCCACAGCTATACAACCAGGAAACTGTGGGTCCACAACTATACAACCAGAAACTATAGATCCACAACTATACAACCAGGAAACTGTGGATCCACAGCTATACAACCAGGAAACTGTGGATCCACAGCTATACAACCAGGAAACTGTGGGTCCACAGCTATACAACCAGGAAACTGTGGATCCACAGCTATACAACCAGGAAACTGTGGGTCCACAGCTATACAACCAGGAAACTGTGGATCCACAGCTATACAACCAGGAAACTGTGGATCCACAACTATACAACCAGGAAACTGTGGATCCATAACTATACAACCAGGAAACTGTGGATCCACATCTATACAACCAGGAAACTGTGGGTCCACAACTATACAACCAGGAAACTGTGGATCCACAGCTATACAACCAGGAAACTGTGGATCCACAGCTATACAACCAGGAAACTGTTGATCCAAAGCTATACAACCAAGAAACTGTGGGTCCACAGCTATACAACCAGGAAACTGTGGATCCACAACTATACAACCAGGAAACGGTGAGTCCACAACTATACAACCAGGAAACGGTGGGTCCACAACTATACAACCAGGAAAAGGTGGGTCCACAACTATACAACCAGGAAACTGTGGATCCACAGCTATACAACCAGGAAACTGTGGATCCACAGCTATACAACCAGGAAACTGTTGATCCAAAGCTATACAACCAAGAAACTGTGGGTCCACAGCTATACAACCAGGAAACTGTGGATCCACAGCTATACAACCAGGAAACTGTGGATCCACAACTATACAACCAGGAAACTGTGGATCCACAACTATACAACCAGGAAACTGTGGATCCACAGCTATACAACCAGGAAACTGTGGATCCACAACTATACAACCAGGAAACGGTGAGTCCACAACTATACAACCAGGAAACGGTGGGTCCACAACTATACAACCAGGAAACTGTGGATCCACAGCTATACAACCAGGAAACGGTGGGTCCACAACTATACAACCAGGAAAAGGTGGGTCCACAACTATACAACCAGGAAACTGTGGGTCCACAGCTATACAACCAGGAAACGGTGAGTCCACAACTATACAACCAGGAAACTGTGGATCCACAACTATACAACCAGGAAACGGTGGGTCCACAACTATACAACCAGGAAACGGTGGGTCCACAACTATACAACCAGGAAACTGTGGATCCACAGCTATACAACCTGGAAACTGTATATCCACAGCTATACAACCAGGAAACTGTTGATCCAAAGCTATACAACCAGGAAACTGTGGGTCCACAGCTATACAACCAGGAAACTGTGGATCCACAGCTATACAACCAGGAAACTGTGGATCCACAACTATACAACCAGGAAACTGTGGATCCACAACTATACAACCAGGAAACTGTGGATCCACAACTATACAACCAGGAAACGGTGAGTCCACAACTATACAACCAGGAAACGGTGAGTCCACAACTATACAACCAGGAAACTGTGGATCCACAACTATACAACCAGGAAACTGTGGGTCCACAACTATACAACCAGGAAAAGGTGGGTCCACAACTATACAACCAGGAAACGGTGGGTCCACAACTATACAACCAGGAAACGGTGGGTCCACAACTATACAACCAGGAAAAGGTGGGTCCACAACTATACAACCAGGAAACTGTGGATCCACAGCTATACAACCAGGAAACTGTGGATCCACAGCTATACAACCAGGAAACTGTTGATCCAAAGCTATACAACCAGGAAACTGTGGGTCCACAGCTATACAACCAGGAAACTGTGGATCCACAGCTATACAACCAGGAAACTGTGGATCCACAACTATACAACCAGGAAACTGTGGATCCACAACTATACAACCAGGAAACTGTGGATCCACAACTATACAACCAGGAAACGGTGAGTCCACAACTATACAACCAGGAAACGGTGGGTCCACAACTATACAACCAGGAAACTGTGGATCCACAGCTATACAACCAGGAAACTGTGGGTCCACAACTATACAACCAGGAAACTGTGGATGCACAGCTATACAACCAGGAAACTGTGGGTCCACAGCTATACAACCAGGAAACTGTGGGTCCACAACTATACAACCAGGAAACTGTGGGTCCACAGCTATACAACCAGGAAACTGTGGATCCACAACTACACAACCAGGAAACTGTGGGTCCACAACTATACAACCAGAAACTATAGATCCACAACTATACAACCAGGAAACTGTGGGTCCACAGCTATACAACCAGGAAACTGTGGATCCACAACTATACAACCAGGAAACTGTGGGTCCACAGCTATACAACCAGGAAACTGTGGATCCACAGCTATACAACCAGGAAACTGTGGATCCACAACTATACAACCAGGAAACTGTGGATCCACAACTATACAACCAGGAAACTGTGGATCCACAGCTATACAACCAGGACACTGTGGGTCCACAGCTATACAACCAGGAAACTGTGGGTCCACAGCTATACAACCAGGAAACTGTGGATCCACAACAATACAACCAGGAAACGGTGGATCCACAGCTATACAACCAGGACAGAGATAGAGAGAGAGAGATGGATTGAGATGGGGGGAGAGAGAGAGAGAGAGAGAGAGAGAGAGAGAGAGAGAGAGAGAGAGAGAGGGGGATGGATTGAGAGGGAGAGAGAGATCGATTGAGAGAGAGAGAGAGAGAGAGAGAGAGAGAGAGAGATGGATTGA